>NW_020290617.1:782800-933021 GCF_003184585.1 Aspergillus saccharolyticus JOP 1030-1
TCACCACCTTCTTCCCTCCTCCTCCTCCTCCTCCTCCTCCTCAGGCTGCTGCTGCTTTTCACTCGCTAACGCAAGATCCTCTCTTTCCGCAAAAAGCATATCAGCAGGTGTCTTGGGCTTTGTGTCGTCACTGCTAGTTCTCAAGGTTGTGCTATCAGCGGAATGAGCTCCAGACTTTGTAAGGTGTACTACCGGGGCATCGGCATCGGCATCGGTTCTGGGCGTCAAAGGTGTTGGATCATCAGTGGAAGGCGGAATGTGCGAAATCGACGTTCTTAGTGGGCGAGTATGTTCAGAACGTTGGGCTGTTGTAGACGGCTCTGCATCACTGAGATTCAACGGTTGGATAGACTCTATTCTATCTGTCATGATAGAAGGTGATGGGAGCGACTCGAATGCACCCGGGGACTCCGGCGCCGGAATAGTAGCAGGATCACGAGCTGTAGTTTGCGAAGAAAAGCAAGGATTCACCTCTTTTAAACTGAGCAAAGTTTGGGCTGCCTCAACACTAGCGTACGTAGGCGGGGGAGACAGTGGTACTGTTTTGTGGGCAGAAGCAGGCTGAGTCTCTGCTGCTTGTTTACCACGCTTACTTTTCTTTTGTTGCTCCCTCTTTTTGACCTGTCGCCTCTTTCTTTGTTGCTCATTCAGGGTTTCGGGGTTCTTCTTCTTCTTTTTCTTATTCTTCCTCTTATCCTTTCCTCTTTCTTTTTGAACAGGCACCTCGACCTTTGATGTGACGGGTGAGGCAAGAGGATGGGCAGTATCATCGCTCCTGTCGCCATTATCGTCTTTGGAATTCGGAGTCGGAACAGGCACCTCGACCTTCGGTGCGGCGGGTGAGGCAAGAAGCTTGGTGGTGTCATCGCTCCTGTTGCCCATATCGTTTATGGGATTGGAAGTCGGAACAGGCACAGTGGTGAATCTGCACATTGCGGCACCCAAGGACTGCCTGCGAGAGTGGCAAGGCGGCCGTGGGGGACACGAATCAAGACCAAGCCGCTGGTCGATATCTGCTTGGATATCCAGCAGCCTCTGTCTCTTCAACTCCTGTTCGACCGCTGTTTTCTTCGGGCGCCATATGCTGAAAAAGTCGTCCAAGGCTTCACTGACAAAGGGATCATCGAAAGGACCGAAGGAGTGTTTTCGATTGACATGGGAGTGCATGGTACTAGTTCTCCGTCCTTCGAGAGGAGGAACCGGTTCGCAGTAGAGAGCGTATGAATGCAAACCAAAGGGTATGTATGATCTACTGAGGTGATAATAATGTTGAAATCCGGGGTTTTAAAGTCTCTACGTCAAAATCCGGTTAGCAAGATAGAGCACAACAGTGAAGACACAACGACAGGCTTCCCTAGTATGAATAAATGACTGTTGAGGTTGATGTGAATAATCGCCAAGCAGAAGCAGGAAAGGATTACCTATGTATTTTTAGGATGATAATCTTGACCTGGATATTGATAATACGACTGAAGGCAGGTGCTATGGTTCCTTAAGTCAAGGCGTTTGTGGCAAGGCAACAAGTGGAAATACCACTGACACTGTCAAGAGATAAATGAGGAAGAAGAACCATACTTCGTACTTCAATGACCAAAAATAATTCTTTCTATTCTCCACACTGTAAAAAAAGGTGGGTTAAGGCTTCACTTTCACCCCAAGCCATCTATTATAACCACTATCAAAGCTCACCTTCGCATCACATTCTCTCGAAAGGCTAGAAGGCCACTCTTTAAGACACTGTGTTTCATATTTTTCACTATCTTGACAATTATATAGATTTGATCATGAATATTGAATGCTGGGGCTAATTCTGTTCCTGTTTAAAAAATAGAGGTTCCCATGCATCTGCCTTGACTTGGAATAGTAACACCTTTTACAGAATTTATGCAGTTACTTCAATGGCATGCGACAGTAACAGAAATGGCTAGCAAAACATTTGGGATCCCCTGGTTCAACGTTGGACAATCTAATGGACAGTCTCAATTCTCGCTTGTGGACAGGCAGTACTAGAGGACCTGCACCCACACGTTTGGATCTCTCGAAAAGCAGCTCAAAAAGGAATATTGGCATGATGCTCTACACCGTTGACATAAAGTATCACTGACATACTGATGACCAGTGCCTTACAGCTCTTTTAGAACCTGTTTGTAAATAATTCATATATTTGTGGCCAGATCCCAACTATTTTTAGGAAATGGTGATGCTAGTCCGAAGATATGATATGACTCGTAGGAAACTTGTGTGTCAAGGAATGGGTAAGAACATGACAAGGAAAAGGGAAGGTATCCGCTCAACGTAACGCTGTTGGTGTATCATGATGGATGCAAAACCGAGATTGCAAAGGAGAGGTATCCAACACAAAGATGCAGAAGGCTAAAGCAGAACATGAGAAATATGAGATAATACATCGTAGTCGGGGAATGAGTGGTCGCAGAAGGTGGAGATTGGAATGGCAATTTTATGAAGTGAAAGGTTAAAACATTCCTCCATCTAGAGGAATCTGTGGCGGAGGGTAGGTAGGAACAGCAGGCGGAGGGGTGTCAGCAAGGAGCTGGTGACGGGCTTTCACATTCAAGTTGCCGCCCTCGCTAGACGATTTGCGGAGTCTGGCACGAGATTTCGGGCGCTTCTCGCCATCGTCGGAAAAGTTACTGGTTTCCTCCATGGCCGAGTCGATCGATGGGGTGTATTGAGACTCATGTCTCTCTCCTTTGAGGGCTCCCAGAATGGTTTGTGTAGTGGTCTGACGACGACGTCGCGGGTTCATCGGTGGGATTGGCGGTGTCGCCATGCCATTACTGAGACTAGCGCCAGGAGGAAGGCCAACGGTGGGTACGTTGGACGTGCAAGAAACGAAGGTAGGCTCGGAGATCAGGGTTTTGTTAATCGTTCGCTTCTGAAGACCATTGTTGCCTGGTGCACGACTGAGAGCGTGATGATGTTGGTTATTGTTACTGGTAGCTGGTACCAGAGGAGAACCATTCTCGGAATTGAGATCCAAAGGGGGTGTTGCATTGGCGGAGTATGGTGCAATGGGGGACGGACGAGGAGCGGCTCCAATCAGTGATGAACTGTTTGTTGAGAAATAAGATGGCCGATCGTGGAAGCTCGAGACAGCTGAGCGGCTTCCACTACGGTGTCTGGTCGAAGCAGCGGACGAGCAGCGCTCATACATGGTAGGTTCGCTAACTTCGACTGACGGGCGGGTAGAGGAGGTGACGGACTGGATGCCGTATTGATCGTGGTCAGGATAAGCCATTGGATGGTGCCCTCCGTGTCCAACTTCCTCTAGTGTCTCCAGACCATCTCGATCCCGCCGCGAACGACTTTTTGAGCGACCCGATGCGTCAGACGTGGAGCGATCTCGGCGTGATCTAAAGCTAGAATGTGGAGAAGCACCGCGGCTGCGGCTAGACTCACGGGAGTCTTCTTGACTGCTGCGGCCAAATACAGACATTTTAGATCGAAAGGACCTCTCGCCTGCGATGTGGGGGGTGCTAGAATTAGCATGCTTCGCGAAAGGCAGTGCTGGCCTCTCTTCTTCCTCTCGCCAGGGATCATCGGAAACCAGAGCCGGGGTAGAGGCGTTGGCATAGCCAAGGCCTTTAGCACCTTTGGTGTCCTGCTTGCTGAAAAGATGCTGCTTTCCCGATTTATTCTTCAGGAAAGAGAATGCATTTCCAGGTTTACTTGGAGTGAAATCTGGAGTTTGGCGGCCGGATACAGGACTAGCTGATCTGCTCTCCACTTCCGCAAAGCCTCTCAGTTTTTCCTGCACTTTTCTTCGTCTCTCTGCCAGTTCATTGGCGAATTCTTCGCGCTCAATCTGTGTCTCAGTACTCGCTTCGCGTCTATGTCTGCAGACGAGCTCATCCTGCCACTTTGAGCTCTGGGGTGCGCCCTTCTGACCTTGCGGGGACGCGTCCGCTATGCCACTCACTTCTACAGGCTTAGCGGGAAGACCAGGGGAAGGAGGAGGGTAGATTGAGGAACGGTCGCTGTCTTGTCGAAGGTGTGCTCGTACCAAGCCACTCAAACCCAAACCCGAAGGCCCCAGTGTAGGAGAATCGGGCTTCTCTGGAAGATCCTCCTCGTCAATAGGCTTGTTCTCAACAAGATCGTGCTCCGCAATAGGCTTTAGATCACCCAAGTCAGAGTAGCGCACTTCGGGCAAAGGGCTTCGGTGTTCACTAGAGGGAGTAGAGGGCTTGGAAGGTGTTTCTGGACGCAATGCAGGGTGCAGTTCGTCAGTAGTATACATCGTATCACGCATGTGCGAAGCGCGGCCTTCTTCTTCCGAGTCACTATTACTTAGATTGGCGAAGAAAGTAGTGCCGGTGGGCTTGGGGGGAGAAGCGTTTGTGGCGGACCGGCTACCTGGACGTTGAGCCTCGCTGTAATGGGAAGATGCCGAGCCAGGCCTCGATGTGTAGCTTGCATTCGAAAACCCTCGCGCGCGTCCAGGGAGCTCAGGCAGCTTGGTTCTTGTGGGCGGCGGGAGGGGCCTGGCTAGAGGCGGCGTGCTCCTCCCTTGATGCATCTGTAGCTGGCGTTGCTTGAACTGACTTTCATCGAAGGCGGACTTAGGCTTGTTGAATAGGCCTGAGGCTGTAGCCTTACCATGATCCTCTGGCCGGAGAGCAGCCACTAATGCTCCCCCTTCTTCGCTTTCACTAAATGGGGGACTGAGCGGTGCAACACTGTAAGTTGTGCTGGCAGGACTTTTGAGTCCCTTGAGACCTATGTTCAGAGACTCCTCTGGTGATATAACCAAAGACTGTGGGCTGGTGGGCGGAATCGGGTTGGGTTCAATGGGAAGGGGTTCTGTGACTGTGACGGGGTGCATCCTGTCGCGCAGGTTTGTGGCGCTCTTGGAAAAGGCCCGATTTAGCGGCGCGTGCTCGAGAGTTCCTGCTCTTTGACGACTCAGGCTCTCTAAGCGCTGAAGGGTAGAGGCTTGCTGACTCTGTGCGCTTTGCGCCAAACCTTGCCCATATAGACGCCTAGATTTGACTGAACCACGTTCAGATGCCATGCCCGGCATCGTTGGCTTTGATGCGGGAAACTGACCCTCACTGGCTGAGGTCTGCGACGAGGGTCCCGAGAATGACTGCTCGTCTATTGACGTGGCAGCTGTCGAACTGCGAGCGTTCGCAATAGGACCGGATGCGGTGGAAGAGAGGGTAGTTCGTTTGGCGGAAGAGACTCGGGAAAGGGCGTCTTCAGTTTCGTGAGAAGAGCTATCTTGTTGTAATTCTTCTGTCATGGATTCTATGCTCTTTTTGGGATTGAGGGGTCGAAAAGTCGATGTTGTCAAGTCAGGTTCATAGAGAGCACGACTACTCATCTGCGAGCGCCCCGAGTCGGAACCACTCAATGTTGACTTCGATGAGATCTTGTACACCTTCTGCCGTCCGCCGAAAAGGTTATTGCTTTCCACTCGGCGACCTCTACTCATAATACTCTCTTTTTGTGAAGGGTCCTCATCGGTTCCACAAGAATTGTTCTCCGACACAATTGACTGGGCGCGCCCTGGAGCCATCGATCGACCATCAATTGAGACCTCGTCTATATCAGCAAGGAAACCGGGATTGTGGCCAAAGAGATTCAGTCTCGAGGCACGCTTGGGAAATAGAACGCTATCGTCGCTTGCTTTACCAATAATTGAATTCGGGTCATCCTGCTCCCTCAGCATACTGAAGCGTGCAGACAGTTTTGGCATCAAGAGACTGGTGCGAAAGTCGTCGGTTGATGGCAAAGCCGAGGAGAGATCAAAATCTGGTTTCTCTTCGGGTTCCTCTTTCTTAGACTTCCATGATAACTTGGAGCTGAGGCCTACTGGGCTGCTCTCTGTGATTTCCACGACTTCCTCCTTCACCTTCTCCTTTTTGGTCTTGCGAAATCGATTCATGGCGGGATATACGGGCGCAGCGCAGATTGATCTCAGGGATGTGCTCTTGTCGCGTCGAGAACCGAAACCAGGCCAAATTTACGTAGAAGCGGGAGACTGGGGTTTATTTCACACGTCAGACACATATGAGCTGCAGACAACATGGGGTACACTGTGCGTGATTCGATGGGGCGAGTCACCTACTACCGACTGTGGCGAGGCCGAGAGAGCGATTGAGCGTCCCCAAACACGCGATAAATATCAGGATGAACGAGTCAGACTAGATGGTTACTGTATGAATTTTCGAGTATTTCTCATTCCCTCAGAGTTAGGATGCTCCGGGGGCGTCAAAGCTCAGAATAGACTGCAGGCGGGGGCGGCGCGCAGGACTAGATCGGAGTAGTTGCCCAATGGTGGCCTTCAATGTGAAGGGTGCTGAGTTGAGAAGACGGTCGCAAAAGAGATTGAGCAGCAATGTGATGGAGGAATCCCCGGTGCAAAAGTTATTTCTTGAAGGCGATCGAGCTGGGGGCAATGGGCATCTGCATGAGACGCAGGAATGTGGCTGCACCGTGGAAAGCGGGAGCGGAGTCGGTAGGGATGCTGAAAGTCCGGGTTGATGGCGGGTGGAGGCGCCCAGAAATGAGTGCGTCGGCGATAGTAAATGGATGCAGAATTGAGTGCGGAGTGCAAAGAGAGGATAGGATGCAATTGACCTTAGATAAAACGCGCACCGAACAAGTTGTAAAGGAGTGTAGAAGTTGAAAAGGGAGTGTATGGGTGAGTGAGTAGAGAGAGTGTGTAAAGAAAAGGAATGACAGCTCAGATGGGTCAGAAAAAGAGAGGGGAGACTCGGCGGGAGGGAGAAGCAATAGAAAGACTGACTGACTGACTGACTTTCACAGAAGAAAGGATCTGGATTCGATCCGATCGAGTCACTCTTTTGCGCTCATGTCCTTTTTTTTTTTGTGTTTTCCTTTTTCTCGTTTTGTTTCTCTTACCCACTCTTAATTGTTTTATTTAATTTTTTTTTCTTTTCTGTTCTTGATTTTTAAGTGAATTTGGCACTCAAACCGACTAGAATTGCTCCTTCGTCAAAGGACCAGTCAGTCAATTCCAATGTTTATTACCGACAAGTCCAGAGCGCACTGCTGGAGTCGATCAATTATTGGGTCCCATGGAACGCGCTTTTGCGGATCGACACGAGATGCTGCCTTTTTGTTTTTCAATGCTGGCAAGAAAAAATTGTCAAGATCATGATGTCTTCTTACTTACGGATACTGTACACTCCCTTCTCTCTCTTCTGACCCTCCCTTCCAAAGGGATAATACCTATTCATGGTAACCGGGGGTGACAGCCCGTCCTGAGCATTTCGGACTTCATACCAGATACCTGAATCATAACAACTTCCAAATGTTAATAAACTGTCACGCAAACCATGGATGTGGCTTCGGGTTACCGTACGGTACCGTCGACTGGCTAAGTGGCTACAGGGCTATCAGGACCCAACCTGAATGCCCCTTGCAGACTCCACTTCGAAAGAACCACAAATCGGATGGCCCCATTTCGGGTACACTCTACCTACTACCTTACCGTCCTTACGTGCCTTACGCCGGCTGTATCTCTGTCGCGAAGCATTTGTGTGTGTGGGCGGGAGTCTTTTCCCACCCTCCACCAGCTCATTCTCAATCAACCTACAGACCAAAGTATGTCTATTGATACTAAGGCATTGGCTGGTCGCACACCACCTTGAACCGGCCTCTCCATCGTACGGAGTATATCTTACAACTATCGCACTCCCCGCATATCTAACATGGTTGCTCCAGTTGACATGGCAATGCCTGCAAGTCCTCCACTCCTCATCCATCAACTGAAATACTGCAGGGCAATTTGTGCGATTTAGACGACCGCGTCTGGCGGGATGTGGGCCGATTTGGGGCTGAAGTCTCATGTGAACTTTGAAGGCTGAAAATCCAAGCCTCAATTGCACCTTCAGAAGGGTAAAGGACAACTTTAGACCTCTTCTTCTACTGCCCCCAAACGCCTCCCGCACAAATCATTGGCAGTAGCCGCCCGCCTAGTGATGCGGGAGATACCCTCGGGAGTCCCCTTTTTCACCCTGTTGAGGCATTGTGGGAAACTATATACCGTTCTGAAGCCGCCGACTGAACTGAAATTCCGCCGCCGTTGTTCTCATAATGTGAGCTGTCTCCTGAAATCTGTTTCATGGCTTTTAGGCCCGTACTTCTAGCACAAGGCACATCGGGCGCGGTTCCGGAGATTTGGACGAGCAGGACGATCACATGGGCCATCTTCGTGTATCTCCGTACTGTTGTACGAGTAGGATCTACTCCGTATTGAATAATGGGTGAGCTTGCCAGCATAAATTGCGGTACGGACATGTGATGTAATTTATCCATCTATTTTGATCTTGGTCGTCCTCATAGACTCACACGAATGGGGATATCCAATCTCAATCAGTTGGAATGTATGACAGAGGCTGCGGTCGTCCCGCAGATATTTCAAAGCATTCATTGTGTGCACCTACTGAAGATATGATCAATTCGTACAAAGTGCTCCGCAGCTGAGATACCCCTGAGTTTGGCTGGAGGTACAGCACTTTGCAGGGATGGAAGCGACCTCGCATCGAATCCGGAGTGCAGATGCGACATGCATTAGGTCAGTAGCTTTACCCCTCTCCAAAGAAATCCCCAACATGGAGTCACTAATCGCTTTTGGGACTGCAGAACAAATCTTGTTGGGGATTTCGTGTCTCTGGATCAAGACCCAATCCTCCGTTCACGGAGCACCGCAAGCCTCCTCTAGAACCATGCTAAGTACTACATAGAATACTCCCTACCTACGCAGTATATGGATGCATGCCAGCTCGATATGTTCTGTACTCGGTTCCGCAGGGAGATCCGACGATGGGGATTCCATACGTCATCCATGTTCGTGATGGCCATGCTCATTCCACATGGCTGTCGGGTGGAGGCAGCGCGCACCTTCGTCTGAGATAATGGACAAGATGTGTGAAAAAATTTGAATATTCACTCACAACTTATTAATGAAATTGCTTTGCCCTCCATGGTCGAGTTAGTGGTGGTAACGAGCTGAATGACAGCCGTTGAACAGCCGGGACTAACCAAGGTCCGCCCGACGGAGTAGTCCCTTGGGAACAGGCGTGGTCTGTATTGTACCGTATCATTGTACCTACCATAGTCTACGGTAACTATCACAGTACCTATGTACCAGTCATTTAGTAAGATGGTGGATGCCCCTGACCTAGGCCCGAAGTGGTGGTCTTGGAGGAGCAGCTGGTGCCAACCCGTCTGGACAAATTCTCACTTAGTGAGCCTTAGCATTATTAGCATGCTTAATAATGGTTTTAGCGAGAGTTTGCTCGCAGTACTCCGGTACACAAGTGCAGTACTAAATTGAACCAGTCCAGGGACGGGAACACAGTCTTACCGGGCTGTTCTCCGCCCACTTTAGATTAATCCTGATCAAGGACGGGAGAGAGACAGGCACAGACAGGCACCGACAGGCACCGACAGGTACCAGCCAACTCCTAATGGTTGCGCTTTCCAACCCAACTCCGCTGTGGCCCGTCATCTGCCGCAATCCTGCTCAAGTTGGTGCATCATCATGAAGTCATGCACGTAGAAGCCGTGTTTGTTCAGGTTCTTTTTCTCATTATCCAGGATTCCCATAGCCAGCTCGCGGATCCAGATCAGTCCGCTGCATCTGCGATTAATTAATCCAATCTCCGAGGTCCATGAGGGGAAGAAAATGGTTGCATCGGGCTAATCCAGACTACCATCGATCCCAATAACCTTCTTCTCATTTTCGATATCGTTCCCGCATTATCCACAACCGCCTTCCTCTGCTAATAAGGTTCTTTTGAATCCACACTTGAGATTGTGCAGTGTCGCGTGTGTGGTACTACTGTGTGCTCCATGGTTCTCTCGGGCTGAAGCTTTGCGCGGGGAGAGGTCTTCCATCTAAATCTGAGGCCGGTGTTTCAGGTCGCGAGGACCAAACACGAGTCTCTGACTCTCTTCATCTCGCCTACGCTTTCACTTGAATCGCGCTCTGTGGTCTGAGCTTGCCCCGAGCCTCCGAAGAGCACAGTATTCTGGTCAACCTTTAAGACCAAATGCCAACAGGTGATGACTGCAACCGAGAAGACAGAGCCACGTGGATGAATTTGAGTTCTGGCTGATTCACAGCTGGTTCTCTAAGGTTCATCAAGGGGTTTTTGCAGGGCGATGCTGCCATGGGGACGCCCGATAAGAGACCACGGCTCCTTGCAGTGTCCGAGACACACAGTTGCTTGACTGACCGACCGACTGACTGATTGATTGAAATCTGCATTGCATTGTCAATGCTTTTCCAACCAGGGGAAGCAAAACACAGCTACTATGACGCAATCTCCAACTTCCCCTCCATGTATTACTAATCGAGCTGCCTCAACTCCATCTTACTGCTTCCCCCGCGGCATCATGAAGACTGCTGCAACCCAATTCACACCCTAAAAGTTCGACTGACAGCACGCGACTTGGCGATAGTTAGCTGCTCAATTGATCCTTCCAGCCATTCATACCCCATCATGCAAGTTCTCCTCCTGGGTGGTCACGGTAAAGTGGCCCTTCATTTGACCCCGCTTCTCCTCGCCCGCTCCTGGAACGTCACCAGCGTTATCCGCAATCCAGAACACGAGAGCGAGATCCTTGCCCTTGGTAAAGGCTCCAGAGGCAAGCTCAACGTCCTCCTCTCCAGCTTGGACGATGTGAAAAGCGAGGGGGATGCTAAGAAAGTCCTTGATGCCGTCGACCCGGACTACGTAGTTTGGTCTGCAGGTATGCACTCGCGCTTGGCTTCGGACTTTGAGTGACTACACGAGAAATCCAAGCCACATTCAAGTCACCCCAAGCCCCCACATCAATTCTTTCGATCGCTCCCAATCACATTTGCACAGAAAACAAACTCCGATCTATTTTGATAGCATACACACTAATGCCCTGCCCTTTCAACCCTCTAAAGGCGCCGGCGGCAAAGGCGGTCCTGCTCGCACCCATGCTATCGACGAAATCGCCGCCAAACACTTCCTCTCGGCCTCCTTCTCCCGTCCCCGAGTGACCAAATTCCTCCTTGTATCCTGGATCGGCAGCCGACGCAACCAGCCTACCTGGCTCTCGAACGACGACTGGTCCGCCCTCCAGAACGTGTTCACCAATGTCCTCCCCGCCTACGCCAAAGCCAAGCTCGAAGCTGACGAGTACATGACCGCGCTGGCCGCACAACGCAAAAGGCTTGTTGCCGAGGGAGCCGCGCAGCCCCTGCAGGCGATCAATCTACGACCTGGAACGTTGACCGATACCCCCGCGACGCGCAAGGTCGATCTTGGTAAGACGAGGAAAGGCGTGGACAAGGTCACCCGGGAGGACGTGGCAATCGTGGCGGATCTGCTATTGGCGCGGGACGACACAGATGGCTGGTATGACCTTCTGAATGGGGACGAGGATGTACAAGACGCCGTGGAAAGAGTGGTGAGGGAGAAGGTTGACGCGCTAGAAGGTGAGGATGTAGAGGCTATGGTGAAGAGGTTTGGCCTGTAATTGTGCTCGCCTCGCTTTGCCAGTCGTCGATATTCCGAAGGTACGCGTTAGGCAGAGTTAAACAATGAAGTTGAACTCTTTCCTCCCGATGAAAACTTGGGAAATGAACAATCATGGATGCAATACCTACAAAGATATACCCAGGACATGGGACATTCGGCACATCATGAATTATCTAAGAAATGTGTAAATATCAACGCCGAGTCTTATCTACACGATTTCAGCCCGTCACGCCAAGCTTATAAATGGAACACTGCAACAGATCATCGGAACCCGTCACTTCACAACTTCGCTTTGGGTGCTGGAGCGCCTGCACCAATGCCCTCTTCCCTCGCCTGCTTCTTCAGCAAGCGCCGCAGGATCTTTCCACTTGCACTCTTCGGAATCTCCTCCACAAAGCGCACGCCACCACGCAAGCGCTTGTGATACGCAACCTTGCCGTCCAACCACTTGATGATGTTTGTAGCTTCCTCTTCCACGGGAATCCGCGAAGCAAGACTCTTCGCGCTCCTGACCACATACGCAAGAGGCACCTCGCTCCCATGCGCCTCACTCTCCACTCCAATCACCGCCACATCGTCGACCGCCTCGTTGTCCACGAGGATCCCCTCGAGCTCTGCAGGCGCCACCTGGAAGCCCTTGTACTTGATCAACTCCTTGACGCGATCGGTGATGTAAAAGCTCCCCTTCTCGTCCTGGTAACCGACGTCACCCGTGCGGAACCATCCGTCGGGAGAGAGACAGTCCGCTGTCGCGGCGGGATTGTTGTGGTAGCCCAGGAAGACGTTCGGCCCGCGCATGTACAGCTCGCCCACCTCGCCGGCGGGGACTTCCTGCGGCTCCGAGCCGTCTTCTGGCATCGTCATATACTTGGCTTCGAGGTTCGGGAGGAGCTTACCCACCGCGCCGATGCTGGTGCGCCATTCTTCCCACGGCTGCGTGTGCGTCGTGGGGCTGGTCTCGCTGAGGCCGTAACCTTGCTTGATCCCGCACTTGATGCGCGCGTAGACGGCTTCTACCAGTTCGTGGGTTAGGGGCGCCGCGCCGGAGTTCATCATCCGGAGGCTGGAGAGGTCGTATTTGTCCACGATGGGGTGTTTTCCCAGTAGGAGAACCACCGGGGGCACCACGTAGCTGAAGGTGATGCGGTAGTTTTGTACATGGGCGCACCATTTCTCGAGGTCGAACTTCTGCATGACGACTAGGTGGAGGCCTTTGAAAAGAGTCTGATGGACGAGACAAGTGAGGCCTGTGCTTTTCTGTTAGCTAGAATGCACACTGAGGGTTCACTGCGGGGCGGGGAGGGGGGCCAAAGGGTGCGGACCGTATATGTGGAAGAAGGGTAAGAAGGCAAGGACGCGGTCGCCCCGCCCATCCACACCGTTCCAACTCAAATTGCCACCCTCGCCGGCTGCAAGTTGGAGGTTGTTCGCAATGATGTTGCGATGCGAGAGCATCACGCCTTTGGGAACCCCCGTGGTGCCGGAGGAGTAGACCAGGAACGCGAGATCCTTGGAGGGATCGATCTTTGTCTTGCGGTATCTGGCTGTGCCGGAAAGGTTGCGAATAGAGGTGAAGTGTTTGAACCTAGCCTGCGGATCGCGCTCGTCGCCAATCAAAATGATCCGTTCATGGGGAATACCGGCTTCTTTTGCCGCAGTCGTTGCGACTGGAAGCAGGTGATATTGTGTGATCAGCCCTTTTGCACCCGAGTTCTTTAGCTGAAAGGCCAATTCCTCTGCTGTGTAGGCTGGGTTGGACGGAGATACAACACCTCCCGCCCAGTGCGTCCCCCACGTTACTGCAGGGGTGTCGATGCTGTTAGGCGTGAACATAGCGAGGACTTCTCCTTTTTGCCAGTTGAGCATGGCCTTCAGACCCTGTCCGAAAGCAAGTGCGGCATCGCGGACGCCTTGGTAGGTGTAAGTTCGTTTTGTCTCCGCATCTTCGTAGATTACTAGAGTAGAAGGCGATCAGTTATGGACTGTGGAGAGAAGTTGATGCCTAGGCTAGAGTAGAATAGTAAGAGTTTATGGGCCCTCCTCTCATGGTAATCCATGTCTAACCTTTATCTGCCGGGTACTCTCGGTCTTTGCGCTCAAAGAGAAACGTCCAGATATCGACGTTCGGGATTTCTACCGACGGGTACAGTGAGGAGACGGGCATAGTGACAGTGCGGGGAAAGGGATAGGGAAAGTGTGACTTCAAGCTATCGGGAGGAGGAGAGTAGGTAACAATGCAATATAGTCGGAGGACGTCTGAGGTGTATTTATCGCAGAATTGAAGGATTGGGGGGAAGCTGAAGGGGAGAAGAAGAGGACGCCCATCATTTAAGGCAAGCGTTCGGCCCTCGGCCTGGCGGCGGACAGATAAGTGGTGCTCCGTAGAGTTGGAGACGGCGCGAATAGCCGTTGTCTCCGCATGTCCCTGCTTCGCTCCACTCTGTTTAAGCTAAATGAAATGCGCTCCAAATCCCATGAATAAACACCACAGCTCACACTAAAATAACTGTGTGGTAAGCACTGTACATACTAGTAGTTACTTTCCCTGGTATTTTGTTGAACTCCACAATTACAACTTCCTGCACATAAGTAAGTATAACTACGTATACTGTCTCCATGCTGTTGGCGGCGCCAAGCTTTACCGGTGCCCGGATCCGGGGGCTCTGAGTCAGCAAGTTGTGGGGTTGGATTGTTGGAGTCGCCGAAGCCCCTTTGGAACCTGCGGCATTGGCTTGCTTCTCCGGCACTTTGGGCCAAATCCTGGTTGCTTAGCTTGGTGTAGGCATCAAGTAGCCATGTATTTACAATATCAGGTACGGAGCAAGGACCGTACGTGTGCATTTTCCAAGTTGCTGGCATACTTCAACTTGTATACCTCTCAAACTTTTCCCCTATGCGTGCGTCAGGATATACTTCTTGACAACGAGGTGCGACACAGATTCCTGCACAAGATTAATTTACCAAGAATAAAACCGAACATGTGACATCTGGCTTGAACTTAAGATCTGTGAGATCCATCGATCAAGATTTTCGAAAGTGCTCTCACAGCAACAATGACGCGGTGGCCGTCATGAGAGACGACTGGATCAAGCTTGGTGTGACGATGGTTACATCGAGACTGTCTCATGTAGCTCGGCAGCTCGAACAAGTTGCTTGCACGGGACTTGAGTTGCTTGTTCCAAAAAGAAGAACGATGGTCACCGGCATACACTCAAAGGTGAGATAGAGGATGACCAGGACCACAAAGAGTAGTCCAGTATCTCCTGTGGTTGTGTCCAAGGCCGGAACCCCACTAGCTACACGGGAAAAGACTCACATGAATCTTGCAACAGAGAAACAACATGCTTAACCACTAGCCGAGCATTAAGAGCACTCACGGAGTACATCGAGCACAATCGCAAAGACTATAGCATGAACTCAGGATTCGGATGCAGCAAGACAGAAGCCAGAGTTGAGATTGAGCATTTCACCCACTGTGCAATGCTGTGCAACCCCTGTAAAGAAGTGTCAGCTAGAGTTATAGTGTTTCCTCAAAAAAAGTCAAAGAGAAGATAACCTGCTCCGCCCTGATACCTCGAAATTATAAAGAATTTAGTAGACAGTCCACAGCTCGAAGTAGCCTTCACAAGAGAGGAAGCCGGAGACCAGGTAGTGACCATGATATCGCCGACATTGGTGCTGTCTGAGCTATCGCAGATCAATTTACTGAGCCAGTCCATTGGACCGTCAACAGGAATTACAGCAGGCAAGCATGGAGCAGTTCAAACGGTCGAGCGGCCAGCACTTGTGTTCGGCTTAGCTCCTACGGGCCCCACCGCCAAGGTCGAGTGTACTGAGAAAATGGAACCCGTGGTAGTTGGGAATCTGTTTTTCTAGGGCTCAATTGGCTAGTTAGCCCCAGAGACTCCGGAGTAACTTGGCTCTTCATGAGTCTCTTGACCTCTTTCTTCTTCCTGTCTGCGACACGAACATTCTGGCGCAAAAAGTGTTGCCGCCTCTACCGCACTGACTCTTCACGCGATGCCTGTAGTGGCTGCCATGGATATACATTATCGGACACAATATGAGCAAAGGATATGAACTCATTGCTGGCCCTCTGAGAGCCTAGAGGTCCTTCTTTGGTGGCCGAGGGGGCCATCATCTCCTACGCGCAGCCGTGCCATGCCATCTCTGCTCGAAATTTCAGTGTTCACAGACCGCCGGCAGTGAGCGGGAGCCCTCGCTTACCCACCAATGGGAGGCACGCATTGTTGCCGTTTTGTCTATATAGCCCGCCGAGAACAGTTCTTGTTGCCTTCGGGCATTTGGTCAATTTGAAACGATACAGAGAAGATTAGCATGGCCCCTGCACTAAGGATGACACGCTCAATCAAAGAGAAGCTACCAGTTTTTTTTGTTACTTTTACAGACTTCTATTTTGAGGTGCGGGGTTTCTAGGCTACATTGCGGTCCTCATATTGGCGGGGGTTCGAACCCGGGCGCGTTCATATTCTTTTCATGGTGATGGGCTGTAACTGCCGGGCGACAACCCTCGTATATACATTGATGTAGCCGTAAATACATTCATGAAACTCCTTCTGCAGCTTCTGCAACGACAAGTCGTCATCACATCAAGCTGGTGCGACCTCCTATCTCTCGTCCACCCTCGCCAGTCGGCATCTCTCCGTTTCTCCCGAAAATGAATTCACGGTAAATGGCTTCCAAGCGCCTCCGTTCAGCATCACTCAAGGAGCTGCGCGTTGTCTTCAGCGATCGCTCCATGTGCTCCCACTGAACAATGATTTCCTCGCGCGCTTCTTCCTGTGAAGGCCCGTTAGGAGCCCACGCCGGTGCGCTGACTGCTCCTTGCTCCTGCTGTCGTTGGCGACGCCGAGCGCTCTTCATTGCTTCTAATTTCGAGGCAACAACGGCAGGCGGAGGCATTGACACCGATCCCGCGTGCTGTTCAGACGCAGAATAAAGAAATTGGATGAATGATTTGCTGGTGGAGCCGCTGGCGCCTGCGGAGGATGCTTTGGCAGTGCCATTTTTTGTTGCGTCCGTGTCGCTCGCGGAGCGATCGCCAAGAGCGTCATGAACGGCCTCGAGGTGGGCGTTGTAGACGACGGCTTGCAGGTCAGCACCCGAGAAGCCCTCAGTGCGGGAGGCAACCTCATCCAGCCGGGAGATCACATCCTCGCTCATATTGAGCTTCTTGCTCACAGCACGGATAATGTCAAGTCGGTCCGAGTAATTAGGCATATCGCAAATCAGAGACTTGTCAAGGCGACCTGGTCGCAGCAAGGCGGGATCGATCAGGTCAGGCCTGGAAGTGGCTGCCAGAACATATACCCCTGAGAGACCCTCTGCACCGTCCATCTGTGTGAGGAGCTGATTCACAACACGGTCAGTGACTCCAGTGGAGTCGTGGCCACGCTTCGGGGCAATACTGTCGAACTCGTCGAAGAAAAGAATACAAGGTCGGGCAGCCTGGGCTCGTTCGAAAAGATCCCGAACACTCTTCTCACTGGCACCAATGTATTTGTTGAGGATCTCCGGACCTTTCACACTTATGAAATTGAGACCACACTCGCCTGCGACCGCGCTGGCAAGAAGAGTCTTTCCACAACCGGGATATCCGTAAAGTAGCAGGCCCGATCTCAGACGAAGAGGGCACTGTGCGAAAATGGGCGCATACTTAGTGGGGTATTGTAAAGTCTCCAAGAGCATCTTTCGAGTCTCCGTTAAGCCACCGATGGCGGAGAATGTTGTAGTAGATGAGGTGAGCGTCACATTGCGTAGCGCGGCAGGGGTAAAACCCTTGATCGCGTTGTCGAAATCGTCCGCACCAAGGACGATCGTTTTCGACGAAGACAGGGAATTCTGAACAGATCGGATTAGAGCCTCATTACGGGCACGAGACAACAGCAAAACTAGATCCCCGGGCATGAACCCATCCGTCTTGCCAGCTAATTCCAGAAAGTCCACATTTCGTCCGAGAACAAAGCCATCCGCCCCCGCGGAACTCGGTCGACTTCCAACATTAGAAGGGTCAAGCCACGAATCGTGAGTTGAGGTACTGGCATTTCGTGCGTGACCATTAGCCTGGGGAAAGGAGTCTCTGTCCTGCATTGTGAGTTGCTCGAGCACCTTGCGCCGTCCTTCCTTATCAGGAGCCCTCAAATGTATGATTTCCCTAACAACATGACCTCCAATAATGACATTATTCAGGGACTCCTTTGATTGCGCAGTTGCCAGTAGCACCACAGAAGAATTCATCGAACAGTAGTCGCGGACCATGGAGCATATCACTTCGCTATTTTGCCGACTTCGACCATTGTCACCGCCCACCTGTAATTCCGTTTCCACAGGACACAACTTATCGAGATCGTCCAAAATCACGACCGACTGCCCTCCCAGTCGAGCACACCAAGACGCAGCCATGAAAAGACGATTCAGGGTCTCCTTGATGTTCGATATCCGAGTTTCATCTGTGACGAGCTTCCGACAGGAGAAATATTTGACATTGAACAAATAGTCTCTTCGGACGCGGTGGGCCAGAAGATGACTCAATGAGGTCTTGCCAGAACCAATGCTACCAGTGAGTAGAACGGAAGAAGACTTAGTCAAGTTGTCCAATGCTTGCGATATGACCTTGTCAATCCCGACGAGTTCAGGGACAGTGGCCGGGATAACCTCGTCGGAGGGATCAGCGGACGAGTCCGGCTCCGCTGGACGTGCTATTTCGGCTTGTACTTCAAGTGGCAGCTTGGCTTCAGAGCCGACGAGCCATCCGATTCCTGGCTTAGCAGTATCCGAGCCACCTTTCCAGGGAGGATCGAAACGAAGAATAGCACCATCAAACGAAGTGCCCGTGGTTTTGGAGTCCGCGCTTGGCACAATCATACCATCTGTCAGTGGTCCCGCTAGTAGCCCTTCATTCAATCCAGAGCCACCATATATGAGTTTGATGCGCTCAGCCAAGGAATCTCTTGCCGCCGCAGTGTCGGATCCGAATTTCAACCCATCCTTTCTCTTCGAAGCGTCAGCCATGAATGGGTACACTTTGATGGTCTTCACTGCGGCGCGCTGCAGCGGTGGAGGGGCCGCCTCCACGCGAACAATGCCGCCTACAATGCCCTCAGCGCTCAGCGTAGTACATAATAAGGAGGAGATGGCAACATGCTGAGTGTCCGGAGCGTCAATCCAGGGAATCAGTTTGGCCACTAACTTGGTTGCAGGGGTTCCGGATTCGTTCGTTCTCTGCTCTGCCTGGTCCATTTGTTGCTGAGGATCCAGCGGGGCTTTCAGACCGGATGGCCGTACGATTGAAACGCAAGCCCAGGTGGCTCCGCGAAGCTCGTTTGTCGCGAGCATCTCAGGGTCTACCCAGACACGAAACCCATCGTTCGCATCTGCCTCATCCTCCTCGTCGAAGAACTGCTCAGAAAGCTGACGGTCGATTCCTCTGAAGAAGAGTGATCCTCTGCTTGTGGGATCTAAGCGGCTGCTTTTTGGCCGCACTGTGCTTCCGCTACTTCGTCCACCCACGCTTTTCCGGCTGCTGCCCGCGATGCTCCGATTATCACCGCGAGCACTTCTGTGGACCTTTGGTCGGGTTTTTGGAGCAACGATTACTTCCGCATCTGGTGCTATTTTCGCGAAAGGCGAGGCGGTTGGGGGCGCGGGTGTCATCGAGGTGATAATAATATTCGCGGTTGAGGTCGGAGACAGATGTAGTGCAAGCGGGTGCATGTGTTCGGACTGAGTCGGAGTATGTGCAGGATTGGGTAGAGCGCGGATTTGCGATAAGAGATTAAGCTCTAAAAACGTAGCGTGGAGCTCGATGACTGTGTGATAGCGGATTCGAAGTCAGCGAGGGCATCGGATGTGATGTGAGATTGATGTAGGCCATGGAGTCTAATCATACTCTCCCAGTCTTCTGGTGTCAAAGGCTCGATATTAATGGTATGGGCTACCGGCGGATCAAGGTGAATGTATATGCCAACCTAATGGATCATTAGAACCACAAGAATCGACAAAGCTGACAGCACGTTTACCTTCTGTCCATCCGCCAGGCCGAGAACTTTGCCGAAGGTTGTATCTAACTCGACAGTAGAGATTTCCTGTTCTCTAGCAGTGGAGCTGCTGTTAATACCATCCCTCCCGACAACAGGGGCAAGCTTGCGCTTGCTGGGCATGCCCGTCCAGCCTAAGTAGCATGAGCGATGCGTGAGGTTGCTATTAGCCTTCCCAGCAGCTGGCCGGTATTGAAGCTCGACAATCACATTCTGAGCAGCCTGTGGAGCTCAGCGTCAGGTTCAAGGGTTGTATGAATAGCTCGCAGCGAGAGGAGATAGCTTACCGTGTTGGCATTGACCAGCAGTGCAACAAGCGACGGCGGGAGGTTAACCAGACAGTTCTTCAACGGCACCAGTGAGATTTCGGCAGTGGTAGAGGGCTTCCTAGGCGCCATGGTTGCGCGCTAAAGAGCAGCAGTAAGGGTTTGTGAGCGGGGAGAGGGGAGAGAGAGGAGTGAAGTTGGGATGGACATGTACAACATGGAAGTGACAAGTGCGCGACATCAACCCCGGACTCCATCGCTCATTGACTCCGCAAGCTCGCCGGTCGCCGAGGCCGGCCCGCCCTGAACAATCGGGCCGAGGCTTAATCCGCTCCGATACACGTGCTCCTCCACTAGAGCAAATTAGGACTAGCAGGTTCCGGAGAACAAAAGACACGAGAAGACGCGTCGCGACGTGTCTTTGGCTATTAAGACCGAGTTTGGTCTAGTGTTCAAGCGACGGGCCCCAGCGACGAGAGCTGCCAAGACAACCACCACAGCAACCGCCCGCCTTCTTTTCACCATCACCACCACAACGGTGCATGCGAATTTGACAAGCCACTACCTGCCTCATTGTGCCAGTTACCGAAACGATAGAACTTGGCCAGTGCCGTTGTCGCATCATGTCTCTTCTAGCCTACAATGTTCACGTCGATTATGAGGCGCAATTGGAGGGCTTCAAAGACTTCCTGAAACATTTCAAGAGCTTTGAATCGGCGTCCGAATCTGCCGCGACCGAAGCGATTGAAGATCTCAACCTTGAGGAGGATGGCACAAGCGACGAATATGATTTCATGGATGATGTCGAGGATGGCGCACAGCGGCCTGGCCGCAGACGACGAGAGCCGAAGCTCAAATATATGCAGCTGTTGCAGGATGTTGCTGACCGGGAGCGCACGAATATTCTGATTGAACTGGACGACTTGGCTACTGTAAGCGCTTAACTCAAACGCGGCAGCCGAGGCATGTCTAACGTTCGAACAGTATGAAAAATCTCTCCCTGATGATACAGACCTGCGTCTGGTAGAAAGTGTACAAAAGAACACTCACCACTATATCGAGCTTTTCTCACGAGCAATTGACAACCTCATGCCGAAGGAAAGCAGGGACATTACGTATGCCAGGCCAAAGTTGTTTGCCTTGTTGCCTCACTAATTCTTTTGCAGTTTCAAGGACGATGTGCTCGATGTGATCATGTCGCAGCGTGAAAAGCGGAATGAAGCCATGCTCATGGCGGCAGAGGCCAATGCAGACGCAGAGGCTGCCGACTCAATCTTCCCCCCTGAATTGACCCGTCGTTATACGGTCAACTTCAAGCCAGTCACGCCCTCCGGATCGAGCACTGATCGCCAATCCAAAGCTATTGCAGTGCGGAATGTGCGAGCAGAACATATTGGTAGCCTGATTACAGTCCGCGGTATAACGACCCGTGTCTCAGACGTCAAGCCTGCTGTGGAGATCAACGCTTATACTTGCGACCGCTGCGGAAGTGAAGTGTTCCAGCCAGTCACCACCAAGCAATTCCTTCCCATGACAGAATGCAAGTCGTCTGAATGCCAAACAAATCAGTCAAAGGGCCAGCTCTTTCTTTCCACACGTGCCTCGAAATTCGTTCCATTCCAAGAAGTCAAGATCCAAGAGATGGCAGATCAGGTGCCTGTGGGCCACATTCCGCGTACAATGACCGTCCACTGTCATGGAAGCCTTACTCGCCAGCTGAACCCTGGAGATGTTGTTGATATTGCGGGTATCTTTCTTCCGATCCCCTACACTGGGTTCAGGGCCATCCGTGCCGGTCTGTTGACCGATACCTACTTGGAAGCACAACATATCACGCAACACAAGAAGTCCTACCAAGACACGGCCATGGATAGTCGCACCCTTCGCAAGATTGAGCAGCATCAGAAGTCTGGCAACATGTACGAATACTTGTCGCGATCTATCGCACCGGAGATCTACGGTCATCTTGACGTCAAGAAGGCACTGCTATTGCTACTCATTGGTGGTGTGACAAAAGAGATGGGCGACGGCATGCATATTCGTGGCGACATCAACATTTGCCTGATGGGTGACCCTGGTGTTGCCAAGTCTCAATTGCTGAAATACATTGCTAAGGTTGCTCCGAGAGGTGTCTATACCACCGGTCGTGGTAGCAGTGGTGTTGGTCTTACGGCTGCGGTCATGAGAGATCCTGTAACCGACGAAATGGTCCTGGAGGGAGGAGCACTGGTCCTTGCCGACAATGGTATTTGCTGCATTGATGAGTTCGATAAGATGGACGACTCAGACCGGACTGCTATTCACGAAGTTATGGAACAACAGACTATCTCCATCTCCAAGGCAGGAATCACAACCACACTCAATGCCCGAACATCTATCCTTGCCGCAGCTAACCCGCTTTATGGCCGATACAACCCACGGGTGTCTCCCGTTGAGAACATCAATCTGCCAGCTGCACTGCTCTCTCGTTTTGATGTGATGTTCTTGATCCTTGATACCCCTTCACCGGATGCAGACGAAGAACTTGCAAACCATGTCACATATGTCCATATGCACAACAAGCACCCCGAAACTGAGGATGCAGGTGTCATGTTTACCCCCCATGAAGTCCGTCAGTACATTGCCAAGGCACGGACCTACCGGCCTGTGGTGCCATCTTCTGTCTCCGACTACATGGTTGGCGCGTACGTGAGATTGAGGAAACAGCAGAAGAAGGACGAAGACGAGCGGAAGCAATTCTCCCATGTCACCCCCCGTACCCTTTTGGGTGTTGTGCGGCTTTCGCAGGCTCTAGCTCGTTTGCGTTTTAGCGACGACGTCGTTATTGAGGATGTCGACGAGGCGCTGCGTCTGATCCAGGTCAGCAAGGACTCCTTGTCCAAGGATGGTCAATCTGGTTTGGACCAGAGTCCCAGCAGCAAGATTTATCACCTTATCCGCAGTATGTGGGAAAGTGGTGCTGCGGCAATCGGCGATGGTGAGGAGGGTGAACTCAGCATGAGACGTATTCGCGAGCGGGTGCTTGCCAAGGGCTTCACTGAGGATCAGCTCGAAATGGCTGTGGCCGAGTATGAAAACTACAATGTAAGTTCCACCTTGGGTCCTATGGTTATGGCAATGGGTATATTAATGACTATCTCTAGGTCTGGCAAGTTCTGGGTGGCGGCAGCCGTCTGCTTTTCGTCGATGCCACGGATGCTTGAGCGATGCAGCAGAAGAGGTGATACGGTTGAAACAAGTTGGGAAAGTTTTTCGGGACTCGATTCTGCTGCAATCTGCTTTTGGTTGGTCAATTCTTGCGTGTATGGGAGATATGCTGTGCTTGAGGGTTGGTGGCTAGAAACTGGATTGGTGTTTTTGGCGTACAAGACTATGTTCCGAAAATGTTGGGTTACCCATAAATAATAGTTGAGCAATCTACGATGAGGCAGCATCTGAATCACAAACTAAATTCTAGACTGATACTTCTTGCCTTGTCGCACTGTACTGATCGGCCAGCCGTAGAACTGGTCACGCCCTCGCTCAAACATGTGTTTCCTACGATCGACGACTTCCACACCTGCACAATCGCTGATGCGTAGTCATATGATGCTATATCTACCAAGGAAGGCACATTACCGACCACGCTTCTCCAACTGCACATTGTATCCAAAAACAGAGTCAAGTACCAAAACTGATTCATTCCCCATTGCCCTTACCACCTCAACTCCACCAGCTCCATTCCTGGAATAACAGGCAAATATCTACAACAATCATTTCTGAACAGCTCTCCCCAAAACATCATCACCCCCGCCCCCCACCCACCGCTGATCAAACCAGAACAGACAGCCCTTCCAACCCTCCCCGCCGAACCTAAACCGGACAAGAATTCTGAATCGGCACCTCCGAGCAGAGCTGCGGGCCGGCCCCATAGGGGTTGTTGCACAGCGTATTGCACTGGGTGAACTCAGGGACGAAGACTAGGAACTGGAAGTTGGGCATAGCAAGGCGGAACTGCTTAGTAACGTCATTATTGTTCTGCGAGGCCTTGTAGCCCGCGCGGCAGGCACAATGGAAGCGAGTGCCGGTGTTGATGCACGAGGTGGTCACGTCGCAGTTGTTCTGGCCGGAGAGCGGGTTGCAGGTCCCGCAGGTGGGAGCCGCGGGAACAGCAGGTGCAGCAGTAGGCACGCCTGTTGGGCCTGCTGTGGCGAGGAGGGCCAGAGAGGAGGTGGTGGCTAGTAGGAGGAGGGAGGGTGTATGCATAATGATGATGATGGGTTGAGATGAATATGGGAGATTAATTAATATAATGATCTGATGTACTAGGAGGAAAGGACGGAGGGATGGTGATGATATCTTTCTGAGGGTCAATGACTGCCAGGTGATGCTTTGCTGATAGTAATGATGTTTTTGAGTGCCGGATCTCTTCGAGGGAGGGGATTTATATAGGTCGGACTTTCTGATGTTGAACAAGGGTTCAATGATGGGTCCGCTGCGCCAGCGAGGAACTACGGTGGACACTGCCATGTTGATGCAAGGCATACGATAGCCATGGCATGACATCGGTAAGTCACGGATACTTTGAACTGAGCACTGTGTTGCTATTTCCGGTGTAGCTCGTATCGCTTGGAGGCTTGGTTGTTGCTTGAAGTACTGGACCTCCCCGAGCGCGAATAGCCCAGGGGGAAACGTGTTTGTCAATGCTGAAAGCGGTTCGTCTGAGACAGGATCCTATGGACGATGTCGGTTGATGGAGGCGGCAGAGGTCCGGCAACGCGGATAGCCGTCCTGAATACGAGGTTGACGACTGACAGAGATGGGGTCTTCCCTGTTCCTTTGTGCTGACACTTTTGTTCTCCAATCTCACGTAGGTTCGAGACAACACTGAATAAGTTCATGTGGGAATGCGATCCGCATCAGGTGATGCGGTATCTAAGGGCCTTGCTCAGTCTAGACAGCATTGATTCTCAATCTGATGCGGGCTATGGAGAGGGTTAGAAACCTTGTGAGTTGTTCATTACAGTAGTTAATTGCTGAGTACAAGTGCCAGAGTTAAGATGAGTATAGCCCAGGCGCAAAAAACTTCCTACTTTGATCCGGGCAGGTCTATCTCTGACAAGTTCGTGCAACTCATTACGGAATGAAGCCTCCGAAGTTCCATTAGCAGTCTAAAGAGCCTCGTCTTCAAAGACCCTTGGGTTGAGGTTCTGTCATCAACAAGGACTCGTTATGGAACTCTATCCTTGAGGTGATACCATGATACAGTAGAAGGACCAAGTCATGTTGATGGCGGTTTGACGTCGATCATCTGCACCACGAAGCCTTAGCGTCAATTCAAGTCCATTACAGACACGTTCTGAGACCAGTGTCTCAGATTATCGGAAATAAGTAGACTTCTGCTGCTTCACAACAGCATAACAGTGACAGAATGGCCCGTAATTACTGCTTTGGACCAATATCCTGGAGTCAACTAGATATGAAGATTCCCAACTAGAGATTTGCGATCTAGTGTCACAGTTCGCATGTATGCTATCTGCGAACTTGGTTTGGGGGCTTGTAGGCAGAGACGATATGCTGTTGTACGACCCCGTCCTCAGCTAAAGCAAGCACACAGCCAAGAAGAGGAAGACAGACACCATCCATTGACATGTTGAACTAAAGTTTGTGCTCCCGTGTCTCAGGCGATTAAAAAAAGTCAATCGCGCATATACCCCGGATTTGGACGGGTTATGGATTCAGCCTTGCCCCAGATACGAGCCTTGTCGCAGATGTCACTCTACTGTAACTACCAATCAGATGCGGCATGTATTTATAGACAAAAGATGTGCCAAGGGTCCATAATTCTGAGATTCATGATGTCATGACATGGCCAAACCGCTGGACGGACGACCTGCGGTCAACTATCTATACAGTCCTCTGATGAGCCTGGACGCCCTCTACAGGCGCATCTTCGACGCTTCGGGCTCGCCAATCAGCTTGAGGAAGCTCTCGTGGACCTCGTCCGTCAAGTCACTGGCCTGCATACTCCGGCCCTTGGCCAGAAAAGCCCTTCGAGAGCATTCTCGAGTAATTGAGCTACCAGCAAACGCGGCCAAAAGCAGAGTCGTGCAAGGAGACATCCGCTTGTCCTCTGACTCAAGCTCCGCTCGAATTTCTTCCTTGGTCTGCGCTTCCTTGGCATTGTCTTTCTCTCCCGAGTCCCAGAGTCCGTCATGGTAGGCTGCTCTCCAGGCTAACAGTGTACCCAAGGAGCCCGTCAGCGTATCGCCTTGTCCTCCACTGCGCTTCAAGCCTCCCTGGATATCAGAGATGATACTTGTGATGCCGTTGGAGATAACATCATGGGGACCCTTTTGGATAATGGTCACGCCACCAAGTGCGTTGGACAGCTGCTCACAGGCCTTGGTCTCCTCATTTGTTTTGTCAGCACCGTCAGCCTTAGCGTTGATCTCAGCGAGACTCGGCACATCGATCCCCAAAGCCTTGGCCAGCCGACTAAACTCGTTCACATTGGGCGTCAGAATGCATTCTTTGTAGCCACGGACTAGATCTGGATCCTCGGTGACGAGGAGTAGACCATCTGCGTCTAGGACAAAGGGAATCGAGCGGGACCGGGCTTCCTTCATCACCTCGATGACAACCTTGAGGGTGACGCCGTCGCGACCCAATCCCGGTCCGATCACCAGGCAGTGCAGCCGAGAAAGCATGGCGATGATTGGGCTAGCGAGTGATGGTGCATCGATTGTCTCAGGGTTTTTGACTGTAGCGCTGCTTGGCAGGATAGGGTGAACCATGAGGTTCGGGGAGTAGGTTTTGATGACCTAGACAAACCGACAAGGTGAGTTTTCCCCAACCTGCAAAGGTGGATTGACACGAGTGATTACTTACGGTGGCTGCTGATTTATCACAAATGACATGGCTCTTTTGTGATTGGTCAGACACATGGAATCTCATGCACGCAGTAGATGGGGTGGACTAAAGTAGCTTACCATATCACATCCTGCAGCAATATGTCAGCCTTAGAAAAGTATGAGCAGATGCAATTTTCAGAGGGTATATACCTAGTCTCGCCGATGCCATCGAGGAAAAGTACGGTGCGCCTGTGTAACTATAACCATCGACTCAATCAGCTGCAGTCCGATATCCCTGGTCCATGAGGAAACGTACTCTAAAGATCCCCCGATGACTGCAACGCGTCCATGCTGTCCTTGATGGCTTGTCAGTCAGGGATTCATGCACAACGCAAGGACTGCGAGGCTCATACCTTTGTGAAACTGCTCCAGCATGGGCGGCACCATCTTGCGCGCCTTTTTAAGCAGGACTTTGGAGGAGGTCGATACATGATGGACAGACTCCATTGCGGTGATGATCAATTGTGTTGAGTGACTCAATTACTGAGGCACACTTGATAGTGATTTTAATATATCGGGAAGCAGTTACTGTACTGTGGAATGCGTGGTGAGCTGACCGGGCTTTAAGAGACAGCGTTGGAGGGGGGAATAGAAGTGATGTCACCGCCTGCAGGTGGGGCTGATTAATGATAAGAAGAATCCGGTCCGGGAATGCGAGGGCAGTCCATTAATTTTCTTGGTCAACAATGACGATAATGCTGGTAATGGTTCGATTTCTATTGCTGTTCAGGTCTTGCAGTACAACAGCCATGCTCCCACAATTGTATAATATATATAGAATGTTGCGATAAAAATATGTGACTCGAAGGAAGACGATTCAACACTCCATCTATCGACACCACCTTGATGCTCGCTGATGCTCATCGAAACAACTCAAAAAGAAGTCAAAGACACGGGAAATCAATGAAATCAGCAACGTCAATTGTAATGCACCCTCGGGGTATTCCTCGCTGATGCTCCGTTTCCAGAAAATTCACAAAATACATAGGAAAATGATAGAGAGACAGGGTTGGTCCACGTAAGTAAGTGTAGGGATACCAAAAGCAGTTCATCTTGATTCGCCCGACGTATGGGGCTACCGCATTACCGTCGCGCAGCCAGCGCACTGAGCTTCTTGAGGCGTTCCATCTTCGCCAGTTTGGCTGCCTGTTCAGCCGCCAACTCCCGCTCATCCTCCCGTCTGGCGGCTGCGAGTGCAGCGGCTTCTTCTTCCTCCACATCATCGTAGCCAGCTTCCATATCTGAGGACCCGGAATCGTAGTCATCGTAGTCGTCAGCATAATCACCCTCGTCCTCCTCGTCAGTACCCAAGTATTCATCCATTCTGGAACGCTTCCCTCTGGTCTGAGCCTTGAGGTCGCTAGGGTTCCGTTTGGCAGGCAAGCCCGCCGTTCCCCGATACTCGGGTTGCGCAGGACGGGGCGTTGGTCTTGAAGTGCCTTTGTAGGCAAGCTCTTCCGGCTCCCGCTTCCTCACGGGCTTCGTACCACTAGCTTTGGCACTTCCAGCTGCGTTGACAGTAGCGCCGGGCTTCTTAGCCAACCGGCCATCTTTCTCTTTGGTCTGAGCTTCCACTACCCGCTTTTTTCGCTCCACCTTGCTAAGCTTCTCCTTAGCTGCAGCCTGATGCTTGAACATACCGACCTGTGTCGGTGTCTTTTCTTGTAATGCCTTAGCCTTGGCCATGAGGTCGGCATAAGAGCCTTTCGGAGGTGGTTTTGAGGACACCTGTGCTGTCCTCTGGGGGGTTGATGAACGACTGTTGGAGGCGGACGCCACGGTTGCTGTGGCGGCACTAGGACGTGCTTTACCAGCTGCAGGTATAGTGGATTTGGTAACGGCTGGCCTTATGGGCGCTGAGGGCGCTGGGGGCGCTGGTTTCATGGAGCGAGGCAGCGGCTCGTCGGCTTTGCGCTTGATTCCCTGCATAGGGGTTTTGCGTTCTGTAATTACGGGGATATTCCGTGGTCCAAGGCTGGTCTTGCGTACTTCGGTTCTGACGGTAGAGGAAGTGACAGGTGGTGATACGGTAGACGAGGTTGGGGGTATTGGAGACGGTTTGCCCGTCTCGATGGACGAGAGAACTGAGTCGAGAAACTGGAATGGTCATCAGTAAAACTCCATTAGATCTAGTAAGAGACGGGTTGTAATACACTCATGATGATAGTGGGTGAGAGTGGCGTAAGTTGAACTGAATCGTGTTGAGAATTCAGGCAGGGATGCGAACAAAGAGGGCTTCACCGTCGGTGGTTAGTATGACGGGGTAACTTCATGACTTCGTTGCGGAGCCACTTTAAAGATTCGATAGAGTTCCAAGCCGGAAGATGCCACTCTTCAAGATCTCAGGCACGACATGGGTCTCGAGAAAAGGAGCGAAATGATGCAGCCAGTGCGTACTGTGACTGCTACCGTTTAAAAGCACCACGAGGTCGTTTGGCTAAGGCCGCCGGGCAAAGATGGTGCAAGAAGTCAGTCGCCATCCTATCTTCTAGAAGCAAACGAGCCACGTGACCGTCGCATCGACCCTCGGATTTTTGACACCCAAGGCAGCAACACTGGGGGATGCGCCACAGCTGCTCGCTTAGCCGAAACTAGCACGCATACCCACGCGCCACACTCCACCAGCCGCAACGCACTTTTCTCGATTTTAGACGATCCCATTCCGACTTCTTCTTCCTTCGTCCACTCCATCGCTAACCCCCCAGCCCGACGTTTCAGTCTCCGCCCAACTTCGCGGTTAAATCGATTGATTCTCGTGTTCGGATTTATCCAAGAAATATCTGTACGTTTATATTCTGCGCGCCAATTGATTTCCTGTTGAACAACCTCAGCGCATCTTCTCGAGATTGAAAGTGTGCTAACGCAAAAACCTTTGGTCCAGATTCAAAATGAAGCACCTCGCAGCCTACCTCCTTCTGTCCCTTGCTGGCAACGCCAGCCCCTCCGCTGAGGACATCAAGTCCGTCCTCTCCTCCGTCGGTATCGATGCCGATGAGGAGCGCCTCACCAAGCTCATCTCTGAGCTCGAGGGCAAGGACCTCCAGGAGGTTAGTTTGGCGCCTTGAGATCAAAAAGGCTACACGAGGAACATGGCACTAACAACAACTATAGCTGATCGCTGAGGGTGCTACCAAGCTCGCCTCCGTTCCCTCCGGCGGTGCTGGCGGTGCTGCCGCCCCCGCTGCTGCTGGTGGCGCTGCTGCCGGCGGTGACGCCCCCGCTGAGGAGAAGGAGGAGGAGAAGGAGGAGTCCGATGAGGACATGGGCTTCGGTCTTTTCGACTAAGCGTCTCGCCTCCACCGAATATCGAGAAAAGCGTAACGGGTCGGGGAAAGGGAATCTGGCGTTTGTTTACAGTCTTGGGAGGAAATTTGCCCAATGGTCTGGCCAAGCATGGATGTGTCGGACTTGTCTGACGCAGCTACGAATCTTGCATAAGTAAGCTGAGAAAAGCTTTTAGCAGCCAATATAGATTCTCTGACCTCCCGATTTTTTGCCTTTGTCTCTCGAGATCTAAGCATAGACTAGTAATTTGCGTGTAGACTGTACGGCTTGCTACATCGCATGATAGTACCCTGAGTATTAGTAAATCTTCGAAATGCCATAATCGGCCTACTGCAAGATTGGCGCTGAAAGCAGGTCCGGCTGGGACTTTTTGAATGCAACCTCAATAATCTGATAAAGATCCGCAGCGGCTATGGCTACAGTACATGATTACATACGGAGTAGTACATAAGTTACTAAAATCTACCCCATACCAGAATCTAGGGCAATCGAAGGCGGTCGGCCCTATGATGGGTGCTAGAAATGGACTAGCGCGACTGTAGGGTCGCAACCCTAGGCTAGTCGCTTAGACGAGCCGCCAGCCCACCTCCCGACCGCAGCGTAGAGGCACAAGAGACGCCCGAGGAACGTTCATCGACACGACACGACAACCTATATTCCCTTCGCTTTTCGAGTCACGTTCGAAAAGCGACCTTGAGAGGAACACCCGCAAAAATGGCCGACGAGCACTACGTGAGTACTCCTATATCACTTCAAAAGTCTTGCCCAGTGGCAAGGGGACTAATGACTGACTTTTCACTTGCAGAACGCCGAGGAGGCTGCCGGTACGTTCAACTCGAAATAACCCATTCACCCCCTTTCTTTCCTTATCCCGAGTCGAATCCGATATAAAAACACACCTTGGATATGCAAATGGAGCGGACATGCGACGAATATGGATATGAAGATTGGTGGTGGATCCGATTTGATGGGCGGACGATCAGGATTGGCATTTTTCGGGCACCACATGAGGAATACGACGCAAAGTGAAATAGACCAGGCCGCTGACGTCTAATCTCACGAACAGAGATCAAGAAGAAGAGACAGTTCCGCAAGTTCTCCTACCGCGGTATTGACCTCGACCAGTATGTGCCACTGAATGAAAGAATCCTATCGATCCCTCCTGGGCCTGCGATTTGAACCGAGTGATACACGCGCTTTCATCTACACGACTTCTCTGCGACATACTCGGTTACGATGCGAAGGCTCAGGATGTTGGATTCGACCTACAGATTGCAGGATGGAATCTGACTTCGATTACCTCATAGGCTCCTCGACCTCTCCTCCGAGCAGCTCCGTGATGTCGTTCACGCTCGTGCCCGCAGACGCTTCAACCGCGGTCTGAAGCGCAAGCCCATGGGCCTCATCAAGAAGCTCCGCAAGGCCAAGCAGGAGGCCAAGCCCAACGAGAAGCCCGACCTCGTCAAGACCCACCTCCGTGACATGATCATCGTCCCCGAGATGATCGGCTCCGTCGTCGGTATCTACTCCGGTAAGGAGTTCAACCAGATCGAGGTCAAGCCCGAGATGGTTGGTCACTACCTCGGTGAATTCTCCATCACATAGTACGTACCTCCTACATCTTCTCTCCGCGTCATCGCGCGTCTAACAACCGCACAGCAAGCCCGTCAAGCACGGTCGTCCCGGTATCGGTGCCACCCACTCTTCCCGTTTCATTCCCCTCAAGTAAAGAAGAAAAGCTTTTCTGGGGAGTTGTGTGGAGGAATTGGGCGTACGGAAGTGCTGGGAGAATCTACGAAAAAATGGATGGATACCATATGCATTTCTCTGGGTTCATCTAGTTGTATGTCAAATGCGGGTCAGCTGTTTGCATCTCAATATAAAGGTCTTGTCGGCATGAGAACGAACCAAAACCGGGGAGTCTTCGGATTCTCGATGACGGAGATGTCCCAGGCCTCAGCCTGCCCGGGTTGAGGCCGCAGACTTTTGTCTTTATATTCCCGAGCGAAAGTCTAATTTAACGAATTCACCTTCAAATTCTTTGCTTTCATGTAAAACTCGCTTTCTATTTATCGATACCCCTGCCTCTGCCTTGTCGCCACCGTCAGATGGGCCAGTATTTTTTAGACACTCTTAATCTTGCGCCAAGCGACGTGCAAACTGCACCACCTAATACTCGACCCTCTTATCCTCCCGTTTCCCCAGCCTACTCAATCCTCCTCGCATCAACCGTCCACTCCACCAATTTACCAACCTTGCCCCACTCCCCGTTGATTTCTCTCTCCATCCGCCTCGGATCCAACCCCCCTGCCACAAATTCCGTGGTTACTTGCCCGAAAAGGGCCTTCACCAACCTCTGAAAAGCCGGGACATTACAACTCTTATCCTCTAGACTGACCAACCTCTGCAACACCTCCCAGAGGATCAAACTAAAATTCACCTCGTACCGCTCCAGCTCCAGCTCATCCTCTCCCCCATGCGCCACCTCAATCCCCTGCGACAGCAGCACCGCCAACTTGGCCAGCGCCCAGGCATGAACCTGACGGATCGGATGGATCTCCTGCGGATACACGACGGGGTCGATGCGGAGATACCGCACCGCGGCGTGCGCGAAGGCCGCTTTGTATCTTTGGAGGGTGAGCAGGGTAGCGATCAGTTCGTCGCGGAGAGAGACGTAGGGTTGCCTCGTAATTTGTGTTTCTGGTAGGCCGCCCAGCAGGAGGGAAATTTCGGCTGCGAGGGAGTGAGGATCGGTGGAGTCTGGACTGCGGGAGAGGAGGGCGTAGGCATTGGCCTCAGTTGCTTCTACTGCTGCTACTGCTGCTGCTGTTGCTGTTGCTGCCTCCCCCTGCCCCTCCTTCCCTTCCTTCTCCTCCGTCTCGCATTTCGTGCACCGACAGCGGAAGTAGTACCGTTCTTGGAGCTCCTTCTGCCGCAGCCATCGCGGGTTAGTGGTGTCGACGTAAGAGATGAAGATCTGTTCACCCTCGGCGATGGGCCGGATGGCTTTGACGAACAGCTCGTCGCCGTCGAATCCCACGACGGCGTTGTAGTCGCAGCTGTGGTTCATGAGGGCTGCGTAGGGGTGGAGGTAGAGTCCTACGCGGTCGTACATTGCATTGGTGAGGTTGAAGGCATTCAGCTCGAGCTTGTGTCACCGAATCAGCTTTAGGTACTACTTTGATTTTCATGTTTCTAGATTGTAGTGCTTAAGCGAGCAAGAGGAGCTGGGGGGAGGCGAGAGAGAGAGAGAGAGAGAGAGAGAGAGAGAGAGAGAGTAATAAAGAAAGTCAAGATGTACCTTGGCACCATATGCAGAGATCGTTTCTTCTTTCATCTCCGTCTCAGAGTAGGCCTTGACTGCCTTGGAGGACATGGAGATCCGCTCCCACTGAACGGGATTCTCCTCCCGTATATCTTTGATATGCGTCTCTAATTGGAGAAACATGTCTACATCCTTGGAGGTGTACTTCTGTCGACCTGTGCGCAACACCATGCGGAGGATCGCTCGGGCGTTGATCGGGAGGATCCGAGGACTGAGCTTCTGGAAGATGGAGCATTCGAGCGAATGGGCGAACTTCCAGTCTTTGGCTTGACATATCTGGATTCCCGAGCTCAGTACAAAGTGTTTTTGATTCCCTCTCAGCGATACAATACGGGAGGGTTTCAGGAGGGAACTGACCTTGTCGCAGTACTTCACGACCTGGCATCCGGTGCAGCCTCTCAATCGTCGGTCTTCATCATCGAGCTGTCTTCTTCCGAAGCAGCCAGAGCATATTTGCCCCAGCTGATGGGTGTCTAAAACTGCCACGAACGGCGTAGAGACATGTAAGACGTCTGCTCCAGCGGCGACGTTGGTCGTCGCGAAAAGACCTCTCCCTAAACCATCGGGGGCGGCTAATGGCGTGGTTCTTATGGGGATTGTATGAGGGAAAAGCGACATCTTCGCTGAAGGTGACGGTGGGTTTGACGAGAATCCGATAAGCCTTGGCTGATTGTTTTCCTGTTTTGGTTGCTTTCCTCAGTCCGGAGTTTATGCCCGAGGATGTTGTCAAGACTTGGGTCGAATAGAAGCTTACCGTTCGCTTGATCAGATCCACTCTGGTTTCTACTACAGCCTCCGAGCAAACCAGCACGATCTTACCTGACTTTCAGGACGCAAACTTCGATCAAGCAAATTCTCGTGATCTCTCCAGCTTAGTCATTTGGTTTCTTTAAGTTAGCTACCACATGTGTACGCTTTAACAATTTTTATAGAGGAACCAAGGCAGATTTGAGGGGAGATCTATAGCTCGAATCATAACTAGAAGTACAATTTGAGTGAGCTGACTCACTATTCCTTTCGCCTTGGCACATGGCCATCCTACATGGACTATGAACAGTCAAAGCATGGGCAACACTGGAACTTATCCACAAAATCCTAAAGGTAACAAAATATCAGAGTACATGAACGTATTCATCGTATCGTCTTGTCCAAGACGAAGCAGAATCCCCCATACCAGGGCCAGTAAAACATCATATCTATCAACATGGAGCCTTATCCGCTACGCCAAACACGGCGGCTTTGACGGTGCCTGGTTTAGCACAAATCCAAAGCCGCAATTATATCTATAAAAGAAAACTTTTTGTGTCCCTTTTCCCTGCTTGTAAACCTCCGCTTACAGAAGCTTACCGCCAACAAAGTCGGACCAGGTGCGGACCTCGGAAGGAATGCCTTCCTGACGGGGCAGTTTCTGGCTCATAGCCTGGGCGAAGAGCAGAGCAGTCTGTATCGACCGGTTAGAGACCTGTTCCACAGCACGATAGGAGAAGAAATTACGTACCTTAGTCTCCATAAACAAGGGGACACCGAAGTCGACAGCATTACGTCTCATAACATAGTCTTCGTCAAGAAGAGTCTTACCACGGCTCTTAGCAAGGTTGAAAGTACCACGGATGTTGTACTTCTGGAAGACCTCACGGAGAGCACGCTTGTCCTCCTTGGGGAATTCGATCACCTGAACGGAGACACCAGCAATCGACTCGAGGTGGCTCTTGACGGTCTCGCTAGCAGCGAAGAAGTTGAAGCCCAGGGGCTGAAGGTACTCCACAATCTGAGACAGAGCAGGGTTGTTGATGTCGCCACCGAGCAGGATACCCTCACCGGGCTCAGGCACACGGAAGTTCATGGTCGACTGAAGAGAAGCCCAGTAGGCTTCGACAACGTCCTTACCGAAGCAGGCAATCTCACCAGTACTGGCCATTTCAACGCCCAGGAAGGGGTCGGCACCAGCCAGACGAGTCCAGCTGAACTGAGGAACCTTGGTAGCGAGGTAAGGGCGCTTGACGCTCATGAGATCGACGGGCTCGGGAACGTCACGTCCAACAAGAGCCTTGGTAGCAACGTCGATGAAGTTGGTTCCCAGCACCTTACTGGCGAAGGGGAATGAGCGAGAAGCACGGAGGTTACACTCAATGACCTTCAACTCAGGCTGGGCTCCCTCAACATCGGCCTTGATAATTTGCATGTTGAAGGGACCAGTAATGTTCCAAGCCTTGGCAACCTTCTCAGCAATCTCCTTGACGCGACCCATGACAGACTCATCAAGGTCGGCAGGGGGGAGGACAAGGGTGGCATCACCGGAGTGAACACCAGCGGGCTCGACGTGCTCACTCACGGCGTGCAGCAGAAGCTTGCCGTTGGAAGCAACAGCGTCAACGTCGATCTCCTGAGCTCCTTCAATGAACTTGGTGATGACAACAGGGTGGTCAGGCGAGACCGCACTGGCATTGAGGAGCTTCTCCTTGAGTTCGTCAACACTGTAGATAACGTTCATGGCAGCACCGGACAGGACGTAACTGGGGCGGACCAAGACGGGGTATCCAACGGATTCAGCGAAGCGCTCAGCATCAGCGACGGAAGTGAGCTCCTTCCAGGCAGGCTGATCAACACCGATGCTGTCTAGAATCTGGGAAAACTTGTGTCTGTCCTCAGCACGGTCAATATCCTTGGGATCAGTACCAAGGACGTGAGCACCACCTGTCTCCTGCAGACGGAGAGCAATGTTCTGAGGAAGCTGACCACCGACAGAAACAACAACACCACTGGCGCTCTCGAGCTCGTAAATATCCATAACACGCTCGTAGCTGAGTTCCTCGAAGTAGAGCTTGTCAGCGGTATCGAAGTCAGTAGAGTATGTCTCGGGGTTGTAGTTGATCATAACAGTCTTCTTGCCCATGTTGCGCAGGGAGAGAGTGGCGTTAACCGCACACCAGTCGAACTCGACAGAGCTTCCAATACGGTAAACACCGCTGCCCAAGATGATGATTCCGTGATCATCAAAGGTGACATCGTGGGAAGTGGCGTTGTAGGTGGTGTAGAGGTAGTTGGTATCAGCAGGGAACTCAGCGGCAAGAGTGTCGATCTTCTTGACCCAGGGTCTGATACCGAACGACTTACGGCGAGCACGGACATCATCCTCAGAAGCACCAACAAGGAGAGCAATCTGCTTGTCAGAGAATCCGAGCTTCTTGGCCTTCAAGAGAACCTCCTTCTGCAGACCGAAAAGGCTGCCAATCTCCTTGAGTTCATTGTTGCAGTCAACAATGTTCTGGAGCTTGTAGAGGAACCACTTGTCAATCTTGGTCAGCTCGTGGACACGGTCCACGGTGTAGTTCTCGTGCAACATAGCCTGACCAACAGCCAACCAGCGGCGGTCGGTAGGGTTCGCCAGAGCATCGTCCAGGTTCTCGAACTTGTCACCCTGGAAACCGATGAAGCGAGGGTCAACCTGGCGAATAGCCTTCTGGAAAGATTCCTCGAAGGTACGACCAATAGCCATGACCTCACCCACGGACTTCATAGCACTACCAATATCTCTCTTGACGTGCTGGAACTTGCTCAAATCCCACCGGGGGATCTTGGTAACAATATAATCGAGGCTGGGTTCGAAGTTGGCAGTGGTAGTCTTGGTGACAGCGTTGGGAAGTTCGGGAAGGGTGTGGCCAAGACCGATCTTCGCAGCGGTGTAGGCAAGAGGATAACCGGTAGCCTTGGAGGCCAGAGCAGATGAACGAGAGAGACGAGCGTTGACCTCAATAACACGGTAGTCCAGACCATCGGGCTGCAGAGCGTACTGAACGTTACATTCACCCACGACACCCAAGTGGCGCACGATCTTGATAGCAGCAGTGCGGAGCATGTGGTACTCCTCATCAGATAGGGTCTGACTGGGGGCAACAACAATACTGTCACCCGTATGGATTCCAAGGGGATCGAAGTTCTCCATGTTACACACAGTGATGCAGTTGTTGGCAGCATCGCGAACAACTTCATACTCGACTTCCTTCCAGCCACGAAGGGACTTCTCAACGAGAATCTGAGGAGAAAGGGTCAAAGAACGGGAAGACAAGTTCTTCAGTTCCTCAGGGTTGGCGGCGAAACCGGAACCGAGACCACCCAAAGCGTATGCGGAACGAACGATGATAGGATATCCAACTTGCTCAGCAGCCTTCAGAGCCTCGTCAACGGTGCTGACGGCAATGGACTCGGCGATGGGAATGTTGATCTCGTTCAGAGCCTTGGAGAAAAGGTCACGGTCCTCGCTAGTTTCCAAGGTCTTGATGCTGGTTCCAAGAACTCTGACACCGTAGCGCTCGAAGATACCCATACGGTTCATTTGGACACCCAGGTTCAGGGCAGTCTGACCACCGAAAGAAAGGAAGATACCATCAGGTCTCTCCCTCTCAATAACGTAGGTCACATATTCCGGGGTGACCGGAAGGTAGTAGACTTCATCGGCAAGCTTGTGATCCGTCTGAATCGTGGCAATGTTGGGGTTAATCAGAACCGATTGCACGCCGGCTTCCTTGAGAGCCTTCAGAGCTTGGGAACCTGAGAGTCGCAAGATCAAGTATTAGTCACATCATTCAGCATGAAAAGTCTGCAACGACCATTGGATGGTCAAGCGGCTCATTTAGGCTTCAAGCAGGACAGTTAAACAACCAAGAGGGTCCACTGCTCGATAAACGTACCGGAATAATCGAACTCTCCAGCCTGGCCGATGCTCAGACCACCACTACCAATGACCAAGACCTTCTTGACATCGACCAGGTTGCTGCCCGGCTTCACAACTCCACTGGCCAGATAGCTCTCAGCGGAGGGAGCATTCGAGGACTCCGAAGCCAGGCGACGAAGGGCACTAGAGAAAGACCGCAGCTGCTGCGGTCGCCACGGAGAAGGCGCCTTTGCCAATCTGAGACTCGAAGCCGTCGAGTGAGCCGTGGTCTGGGAGGAGAATGGGCGCAGAGCGAGGGCCGAACGACGGGTCTCAGTCAGGCATCGCTGACGCAGAAGGGCGGACGTAGCCTGCCCGCAACGAGCGGCGAAAACCATTGCGCGCTGCGCTGATGGAAACGAGAATTAGGATAGGAGGAGGAGGGTGTAACGAAGGCTGCGCGATGAGTCAATTGAGAGGGATACTCTCAATTGCTGGTCTATAGGTTCCGGACAAGACAAACCTGGAGACTCCGCTTTTTTTAGCCGGCACACCTTTGGGGTTGAGTGGTAGTGTCCCGCTTTCTGCCACACGCCCAAGTCACAAGGGGAGGACTCAAAAGGGAGGATAGATATTCCCGACAGGAGTGTCTAGGGAGGGATGGAATTGAGGAGACAAAGAAACAAAGAGGAGAAAAGAAGGTTGAAGCGGAAGGAGACGAAAGAAAAAGGCTCAGTCGGGGACAGCGATGAGTCAATGCGGCACCTGTCCTCTCAAGGAGGGAGTCATGAACCAGCACCAATTGCAGAGAGGTTTCCGAATGAGTCGACCATAATTCCCGAAATCACAAAAACTCCCCCAACATTCAGGGCCGATAAGAGCTCCGGTGTGCGGAGCCCTCTTTTTTTTCTCTCATTCTGTGTTAAGAGGCAAGGAAAAAAGCCACTGGAACGCTGGCCGATCTCGCCTTCTAAGTGGCTAATGACCTCACCGCTTCCATCACACACCAATCAACGATAGCGAGGGTCGGCAAGAGGGAGTACGGGGAGGTGCAACACCAGCGATGGTCGATGGGTCTTGACTCCATTAGTGCCATAGTCTAAGTGCCCACTAAAGAGTCACTAGTAGCCGGAGACTGCCCAGACTGGAGCACAGGAGTCTGCGGTTAGCAATACCGATCACTAATGACCTGCTGTGCTGATAATGTTGCCCAGGGGTTAGTTACACTTCTGGATCTCAATCCCTGGCAAGACGACTCAATGGTTCGCAGTCATTGGAGCAAGCGTCGTTTCCTATAGGATAATCATTATTCAATCACTATTAGACATCACTTAGTCTACTTGTCCTACAGCCGCCAAATCGACTAAACCCTCAGCCGCGCGTTAGGCGTAAATCCTGCCAGGAAGTTTTATAAGTCTAGTGGACTGTGACTACAACTCTAGTAAGCGTAGCTGCTCTAGCAGATCAATGCTCTTCTGGTATCCGCTTGCCGGCTGGGGCTCGCTTGCACGCTAAAAAAAAAAAAAAAAGAAGTAATTGCCAAGGAACGAGGTTGCAGCACCGGAATTCGGAGGATAACCACGTCTCGGGGTCAAACTTTCATATACTCACGTTCCAGCCTCCTATAATTCCGTCTAAGTGACATTCACATTTTGAGAGCTTTGACCATTCGAGCTGCGATTTCTTGCTTGTTGAATTGGCTTAACTAAGATATGACGATCGCTCCTCAATGCCTATGGTGCCGTTGAGATTAGCCCACGGACCTGTGGGTTGTACTTCACGCCGCTCTAATTTAGATCGAGATCTAGTCATTCGTACTCCCGTTGTCTGACTTCCCTCTGAACCATTTCCATCAGTACTCTCAACGTCTTGATTGAGCGTACGACAAACCGCCTCTAGAGCCTGTCTTGCATCCTGAATCGTCTCATTTCCTTCTGCCAACTTCTGTTCTACATACTCGTGCACGTTCATTCCGGCTTCGTCGGATGCAAATGCCCATGCTTCGGCAAGAGCAATTATCTCGTCTTTTTTTAGAGCTTCGGGACCATTAACAACCTGCCGGAAGGATGCAGGAGCCGCTGCGCGATTTGATCGCCGTTGATCGGGAATCGGGAATTCGGGAAGAAGATGACTTTCGTCTCTCAAGCGATTGAGCATGCGGAGGGTGTTGGTTTTCTCCTTCTCAAGCAGGCCTGACAAGTAGAACTTCTGTAAGGAAACCGCGCGTTGGCCTTTGGACAACGGTAAGAGGTTTGTTTCCGTATAAGAAAGTACCTCCATTGGACTCAAAGACCGCGGCGCTGGTGCCACATCTTTCTTCGGGATGATACTCGTAGGGCGAGTTGAGGGGGGTACAGGAGGTACTGCAATGGGTTGACATGCCCTGGAAGCTGCGTCTAAAGCAGCCTTGCGGGCTTCAATGTACTCGGCATATTGCTGTGCTACCTCCGCTCGCTGCTCCTCACATAGGCGTGCAGATTCCTCGAGGTCTTCGGGGGCCAGATCCAGCCTGGATCCACTTTCTTCATGGCTGCCAGCACTGACCAATTTCTCCTCCACCCAATGAACCAGTTCATCACGCGTTCGTTGCAGGGCGAGTACTTTGGTAGCGGGCGTGATGTTGCTGGGCAGAGAATCCTCGTCAAGGTTTCTTTGTGCCTTCAATTCTTCCAATAGCTCTTTTTCCCTGTCGAACTGGGTCTTCGCTCGTATCACTGCCTTCTCCAATTTGTGCATCAATTCCTCAACATTTTCCCCTGTGTTGGACGATAATTGACTTTCGTCGTCCAGCAACTCTGGCGGTACTACCAATTCAAGTCTTTTGACGCTGTCCTCAAAGTTCTCAGCTCTTCTTCTATTTCGTTCCTTGAGCTCCTGTAGATAGCGTTGGAATACTTGGAGTTTCGCATTTCGGCGACGTTCACGTAGGAGATTGATGTATTCACCCAAGTCCCGAGAAGGGTTGCATTGAGGCACTTCGACCGCTTTCTGTCGTCGTTGCGACCTGCATGCTTTCTGCTTCTCTATAGCTGACTGATACTCCCTTCTCGCAGCGATGTTGGCTTGCAAAGCCTCCAGGTATTCTCTCCGCAGTCCAGTCACCTCGGGTGGGATGCGCTCCACACCAGAGACTGCCTCGCCAGGCACAGATAGAGTCAGGTGTGACTTGGCATAGAGCTCGGGATTCTCAGGGTCGTTCTCAGCGAAGATGATGTGCGAACGGACATAAGCAGTCAAGGCTTGGCGGATACGGAAGGCCTCCTCGCGACTTTTGAGGTAAGGAGCGAGCGGTTCGGCGAATGCGGGAATAGGTGTACTCGAAGACGACGTCGTGCAAGGGTTGTCCATTGAGCTCAGACAATCAAAAGAAGGTGGGAAAGAGGTGGAAAGCACTAATGCTAGTGGTAGTCGCTGAGCTGTCCTGGGGTTTGTTTGTGGAGTGCTGGAACCGAGGAATCGGGGACGCACTGATGGAGCTGTGCCCGCTTTTTGTATTCGGCCCGATACAGTGCCGCAGGCCCGCCCTCTCTCATTCGCAGGTACGGGACAGCCTAATGAGCCCATGCTCTTCATAGATTGAAGCGTGGCCCTGGCGGCCCCGCATCATAAACATCATTCATTCATACGAATAGCAGGGAGTCTTTGCAGTTGATACAGCTAGTAGCAAGTCCACCGATGATCTTATGGGTTCTACGATCCGACCGCTGAGACAGGAAAGGCTGCGAATTCATATCCTGGATGCCCATAACATAGTTCATACCTCAACAAGGCCGACAACTGTAGAGATCATATCATTTCGTCGCAGTTGTGCTGCGACTACGGTCAGACGGAGAGAGGAGGGAGTTGGAAAATTGAGGGATGGAAACGAGGGGAAAGAGGTTTATACTTTCTCCTGGCCGATGTCTTCTCTCCGTCTCCTGCTAGCGGGGCTACTCAGTCACCGTATGCATATTGACATAATCGACTAAACGACTCAATATATATCGGCATGCACAAGGAAGCTCTATTCCATGAATGAGGATTCGGAAAGTCGTTACCGTCCTAGCCATACTACTCCGTAGTTACTCGAAGTGTCTCTCTCTATTAATGGTACTCGCATAACGAGGCGGTGGGAAAAATGTGGTGTGTATATTAGTTCGCCAAACGCGCTTGCGACTAGTTCCACAGAAACTCTACTCGGTCCTAATCTAGTCTAGTCGTGTTCGTGCGATGGGAATATGTCGATATCGTCATAATACTAGCAGCGAGATGGGTGCTGCGACAGCACAGTGCCACAGACTGGGTGCCTTAAGTGGGCCTTGACGCTTCTGGCTCGATCCAGGCATGCATGTCGGGGTGGGTGGGAGGCGGGAGTCGTACGGACAGTGAATGCGAATTATCCAGGGCCCATCATATTTGTTTAAGGGAACCGTCTCAAGAAACGTGTTGTACAGCACTATTATGACCAACTAACTCAGTGCATGAAATGATCAATTTGGAAGACGGTCGATGAGAGAATAGGCTTGTGTGGTGCATTGCGTGGACACCGGGCCAAGTTCGATGACCATTGGGTGTTGATAGAGGTTGATCCATGTCCATGCAATCGCCGCGACCCGGCTTTCATGTACAGTACCTTTTTCCAAGTGTTTGTTGAACAACACAGGTACTGTATTTTCGGAGAGATGTCGAACGAAGGATCGGAAGAGTTGTTGATGGGACCGTTCCGATAACCAATCAAGCAGCATGAGACAGGTTCCATGCAATCCAAGTCGTCTCATCCACATCAGCCAAAGGATTTCTGGTCGCAACTCAATGGTGCCAGGTCCGGGGATGTGGAATGTTTCAAAGGTCCAATCAAGGGGCTTCTACCCTGCAGGTTGGCACTTCTGGTCAAAGCAACCTAAACAAGTCAATCGTTGTCCGCCGCTAAGTTACCAAGGAAAATAAACATATTTACTTCTCTCAAGGAACGGATAAGACTGTCTCCTCGTCGCACTCTTCACCAAGCATATTCACCTAATTCATCCCGGATTGCTTCCACTTTTCTTTCCCATCTACCTACTTTTGACATGCTCACCGCCGAGCTTCCTTTTATCTAGCTGAATAGACCTCAATTTGACCTAACCAGATAATGACTTCAGAGTTGGGCTCTGTCTCCGTAACCACGCCCAGATCCCGGCCCCGTGCTGCAACAGCAGTGCAACCAGTTCCCACCTTTTCCTCACCACTTTCTTCCCGACGCTCCTCACAAGCTATGACATCTCTTGCATTGTCCCCGATTCTCAATCCCTCCGCCGCCAGTATGATGCCAAGCGCCGGTGATCAGGAAACCTCACAGGCAGCTGCAGTATCTGGTGAGTCGTGTTACAAGGACAAAGGAATTGGCTGTCCAGAACTCCGAACTGACCATGATGCCAGGTCCGCTGCGTCATCCAAAGCCACTTACCCCATCTGATATCCATTCGATGCTGGAACAGGAGCAAGAAGCTATGGTAAGATGCGGTGCATCTTCCCAAACTCACTGGAACTGACCACGCCTGTCACTATAGGTCAACCGCTTATCGAGAGAACTATCCCTTCTTCGCCAGCAGACAGCATCGGTCGCATCTACAACATCTTCTACATCAACTACGTTGAACGATCCTATGGATTCCCTTCACAATTCCCAATATTCCATCAATCCCACGGTTCCGACGACCTCGCGAAGACATCGCTCCTCTTCCAGCCTAAGTTCTTCATATATCCCAGCTGTTCAAGGGTCACGAACAGGAAGTGGGTTTGGAATCGCACCGTCAAGAGAGACGCAGCTACCACAGACACGTACTGACTCAGCGCGCTCCGGAAGGAGTCGAGAGCCATCGCTCACTTCTCGACAATCTGACACAGCATCGTCGCAGCTTCACATTCCGGCATCCGATCAGCTTTCACCCTCTCTCGGAAGTTATCCTCATCGCAATTCGCTGCCTCAGCAGAGAAGTCCTGTTATTCCACCATCTCGTCATGAAGAGCTTCATGCCCAGCGAGAAGAAGTAGACTTGCTGAAGCGAGAGAACGAGACACTGCGTCGCCGCGTACAGGAACTGGAACATATTTTACGAAATTGTCGAGAACAGGAGCGTGCTAAAGCAGACCAATCAAGCCAAGGTGCAGTGCGTATCGATGGAGCAGAGGAAAAAGCGGGACCAGATATTGTTGAAGACTGAAAACCGAAGCAAAGCGCTGAGTTGAATTGCTAGGAACAAAGGTTTTTTCGTTGGTCGGGCGAGGTGCTAGATCATGAAAGTGATCTGCTAGACTGCTGTTCTCGAGGCGTACGAAGTTTTCGGTGCCTGGATTTCCAGATTCTTCCCCCCTTTTCCATCTGTTTGGTGTACTCGTAGGTTGGTGCCGGAAGTGGCTATCACTAATACGAGAATGCTACTGCCTGACGGGTCACTGTTTATTTCACATGCTCCAAATTTGGTCGACGCAACTCCACCGTGGCTGTGCGGGGTCTGCCCCTCGCGCGACGTCATTTGTGGCGTAGTGTAAAGCCGCTCCTCCCCTCAAATAAATAACCACCAGCTCCTCCATTCTCTCTCCTTCCCAGTTTCCCATCTTCATACTACTGCAGTGACTTACTTCTTCTTGATACCTATCAACGTTTCAATCGATCAAGTACTCTTCAATTTTACATCACCTCAATCATATTCACAATGTCTGAGCGCTCTACTGTTCACGTTGAGGGCATCGCGCCCGCTACCACCGATAAGGAGGTCCAGGATTTCTTTAGCTTCTGGTCAGTAATGCAGGCATACCAGACCCTTGCATGAGACATGCAGCTGACAACATTGCAGTGGAAAAATCACTTCTATTTCCGTCACCCCCGTGTCTGGTGAGGCCGATGCTCAGAAGTCGGCCACTGTGACCTTTGAGAAGGAAGCGTAAGCCTTGCCCCGCACCCGCTCCCCATCCCGCCCACGGCTCAAATTGCACCATCCTTTAGCTTAGCTTAGCTAGCTCCTCCCCCTAACCCACCTCCCACCACCCCTCCCGCATGACATAACTAATCCGTCATCTAGTGCCGCAAAGACTGCCCTTCTCCTGGACCACACCCAACTGGGCACTTCGGTCGTCCACGTCAAGGCCGCTCACTCCCTCGATGAAATTGCTGGCGACCACGCTGCCAGCGCCTCGGAGGCCAAGGACGAGCACGACCATGACCTTGAGCAGGAGGACAAGCCTCGCTCCCGTATCGTTGCCGAGTATCTAGCCCAGGGATACGTGCTCAGTGACACTGCCATCCAAAAGGCTATCGCCCTGGATCAGAAGCATGGTTTTTCCTCCCGCTTCACCAACGCCCTGGCCAACTTCGACAAGAAATACCAGGCAACTGATAAGGCCAAGGGCCTAGACGAGAACTACAAGATCACTGAGAAAGCGAGCACTGGCTGGCGCGGTCTTCACAGCTACTTCGAGAAGGCCCTCGAGACCCCCTCGGGTAGAAAGCTGCGTGAGTTCTACGCCCAGACCGATAAGCAGGTTCGCGACATCCACAATGAGGCTCGCAGACTGGCGGACTTGAAGAGCGGCAAGAGCGAGGGTGATGAGCACAACACCAGTGCCCCTACTGCTGGCGCTGGCGCTGAGGGTGCTGGTGTTGCTCCTGCCACTACTTCATCTCAGCCGGCCGGTACTGCGGCCCCTGCTGAGCAGAAGGCATGAATGATCTAAGGAATCATTGACATGAGGGTTCAACTTCACATCTGCTTCTCGGTCTGTACGCCTAATGATGACTTGTTCATTCTGTTTGCTTGAACGAGCACGTTTTCGATGTTTTTAGTATTCCCTTGGCGCGTGTCTTAGTTAGTCAGCTGTCTGGAACAAGCGAATGTGTGTACCGTCTACATCTAATTGAACGGTAATAATCTCAACATTGTTCTTTTTCTCGTAAAAGCAATTGCGCAGACAGATCATTGAAGCACGATTTTGTCCAACAGTCAGGCTGTATTCTAGGGTCTAGCAACGGTCAAAGTTCACTGCATTGGACATGTCTGCATTAAACAAATCACGTGAGATAGGAAATGCAGCCGAAAACCAGCCCACAGACCAACCACCATAAGATTCAAATACAAATCCAGATAAACTATGAACTTTAGGAGAATTTTTCACTTCATTTCTCGCTTTAAATAATTAAAATAAGACAGGAGGCGATGATCCCATCACAGAAGAAGAAAAAACAACAAATCATTTCAGAAACCGTCGTTTCAGCTCAGCTGCTCTTACTGTACTTGGCAGCCTCAATGTCTTCCAAGGGGTGCTTGGGGTTGCTCTGCAAGCCCGATTTGGTATTCTCGGATTGCTCCTGGGCGGCTCCACCGGAGCGGGTGGAGTAGGTTTCGCCGGTCTGGCCCTTGGACGGAGGGGATTGCTGCTGAGCGCCGGTCTGGGACTCGGGAGGGGGGGACTGGCGGCCGGAGTTGGGAGCGGACATCTTGATTGTTGTTGTTGTGGTGGTGGTAGTGTGAAAGAGAAGGAGGTTCTGAAGGCGAAAAAATGTTAGTTGGGAGGGGCTTCAATTGTGGTTGAACTTCAGGCGTTATATTGGCCCTGGAAGCCGAGGTAGGTGTACACGAACCTTGGAAGTTGTGCTGTCGAATCAACAGATTCGATTGTTCACAGGATATGGTAGCTTGAGAGAGAGATTTCGTGTGTGTGTGTGTGTATGTATAGTATGGAAATCGTAAACTTGCAGAGTTCAGAGCAGAGGCAACTCTTAAGTATCCTGTGTATGCTGGACCTTCAGTGATTCTATGGAGGGGCCCCTCTATCATCATTATGACGTTTCCGGCTGCTTCCTCTGATGTCTGCGGTGGGGGTTGACCCCTCCAAGCACAATGAATTGGCAGGCTTGTTGAGCATTGTGAGACCAACTGTTTACTCGTACTATGCAGGGTAGTCTGATGCTTATGCAGGAGTACTGTAATCCTAGCTTCTGTTCCTTTTCTTGTCCATTGACCTGCTTCACAGGGTCCTCGTAGCTTTGCTTACAACCTGCCGAGTCGTTGTTGCTGCTGGGGATTTGCGGTGATGTCATAGGTCCATGAATGGTGTTTGCTTTGTTTGTGCTCAACGTGTGCTGCCAGATTGATCTGGCCGGATTAGATAAACCCGGCGCTGACTATTTTCATTTTGAGTTTTCTTGTCAAGATAAGTATATGCGTTAGAGTCTATCACGGCAGAATTTGACTAGTAATGCTAGTTTCTTAGTTGGATTCTATATCCTTATCTGTTCTTTCCACTGTTGTTGTCCCCTGTAGGCGGGACACTGGATATAAATATATGAATTTTTGAGGTCGTGATCGACATAATCATAAGTCAATTGACAAGGATTAAATTCGGGGGAATCGGAAATCGGAGCCTCGAATCAAAGATGAGGTCAGGACCGACGGAAGAGGGACTTTTAGAAAAACCGGAGGAAAACTGATACAGGCTAATGCAGCCTTGAAAAACGCACAGTGCATATGAGGGGGATATGATCTAGGCAACAAAGGAAAGGAGAATCAAAAGGCAATCGAAAGAGGCATATATGGCGTGATGACGTATCCAGCTGTAATCGTCCGACTGTATCGGTCGTCGAAGCGATCCGGGAGAAACATAGATGCTTGTCAAGCAGTCCTCCAACCTGGGATGACACTTTTCTCTTGCATGATTTTATTTTTGGTCATTTGATTTCTTTATTAATCCCAGGAGACCGACTGGTTCATTTCGTCAAATCCCGGAATAAGCTGCAGCATGATTCAGTTTCCATTGGCCTGGGCGGCTGCAGCTTCGGAATTCGCAGCCAACGCCTTTGCGTCGGCTTCATGGAAAACCGCTTGAAGCACCTGCTGTTCCTCCGAACTCAGAATTTTTGTGAGGTTCTCGTAGAGTTGCGGCTGCTCTTGTTGAAGGCCTGCATAGATGTTAGTCGACAGCACATCAGAAAACAAACACCATGGGCGATACATACTCATAAAAACATGCTTGAACATGCCGTAAGGCTCGACCTTGTCAAGAGGAGTCTCGAGCAGACTCTCCTCATCCAGCTCGTCATCGTCATCATCGGCAAACGAGCCAAACTTTTGGGCCTGCCGATACAATTAATACCCTCGTTTGAGGCGTAAAGATAACAAAAGAAGAACTGGATTTCTGGACTCACCTCCTTGTTCAGGAAATCGAGGTAGGCGGCGCTCTCGTCTGCAACGTCGTCTTCCAAGACACCCTCAGCCTCGTCCTGTTCAGTCCATTCAACCTCACCATCCCAGTCGTTGTCCTCATCCTCAACATCTTCCTCGTCATCATACGTGAAATCGGACTCCTTGGTGGCGTCTTCACGGTCTAGAAGAAAGTCAGTACATGTTTCCTCGCAATCTCATTGTGATAATACGCACTCTTGATTGCGGCGGGTAGAGTTTGGAAGAGTCTGGTCACTCCCTGGAGAAGTCTGGGCCAACCCTGCTGAACGCTAGTCGGGACATTATCAGCCTTCAGTGTCAATAAAGAGCTGATTGCAGCGATTGACAACTTCTTGTCATGGACCCTTCTGAAGTTGTCAATGTTGGAGAACCATGTGCTGAAGAACTTGTTCGTCCAGCCATTGGCCTCCAGTACCTGTAAACTGAGAACAGGGTTGTAATAGATAGCATTAATGACCATCTCCATCAAGTGGATGCGGTAGGACTTAGTGCGCGCCTCTCCTGCGTCAATGACACGCATCGCAAGCTCGATAAAGACAGGGATGTACTGATCGATAAAGCCACGAAGGTTAAGCATCAGAGTCTCGGCGAGTTTGCAACCGCAAATGCGGTCAACACCACCCACTTTTTCGTCATGGAAGATGTCCTGAACCATACCCACAACAGCCGCCAGATATGCCGGGTTCTGAACCAGCATCTGGGAGCCGTAAGCGACATAGTTATCGAGAGCAGGGAGCATGTCCTCGAGGTAAAGCTCAGCACCAGCCTTGAAGGTCTTGTGGATGAGCTCGAAGGCCTGCCACATGGTGGGGGAAATCGACTTGGAAGCAAAAGTGCAGCTATCGATGATTTCGAAAACCTCATTGTACAAGTCGTAGAGTTTGTTCTCGAGCGTGATACTGATAACAGGCATGAGGATGGTCTCGAGGTGAAGTAGCACGTCGGGAGTGCTCTCAAGAGTAAGAATCAAAGTGCCAATCGTCTGCAGGACACCAAGAGCGGTAATGCTCTTGTCATCCAGGAACTCGCCGTAAGCGTCCTCTTCGCCCTTGGTGGCATTACGCTCCAGGAGCTCTCCAACAATACGCATGTAGGTGTCACGAAGCTGCTCGCTAAGCGCAACAGCGAAGGGAGTAAGCTCAGCAGAGAAAACCTCAACAAAGTCCTCCATGACATTGGCCAAAGCATCCACATCAACCTCGTTGGCGAGCTTGAGGAGCTGCTGCATGATCTGGGGAATGTTTTGCTGCATCGAGGTTCTAATGATATCATGACGGATGAGAGGCTGCAAAGCGAGCGCTGCCTCGACTCTGACAGGCAACTCAGGGTCTGTCATTGACTCAAGGATGTTTCTATAAATGATCATGAGATTGTTCGGGTCCTGGAAGTCCAGCTGCTCGAACTTCTCCAGAGTATCGCACGCACGGGCCCTGAGGAAGCCATGAGGGCTACGGAACTCCGGGAAGACGTGACGAACAAAGAAGTATTCGACCTCGCCAGCAATAGGACTCTTCTTGCCCAGGATGACAGAGGCCAGAGAGCCAATCATCCGCAAAGCACCCTCCTTCTCTCTGGGCGACTTCTGGTCCTCCGGAGCAGACTCATACTTGCTGACGATGCCATTGACAAATGTAAGAATCGAGAAAGTCTGCTTCTTGCGGTTCTTGGTCAAAGCAACCAGGAAATTTGTAGCGGCGACATCGGGTGCCGAAACCTCTTCGTAGTAATTCAACTTCCGGTGAAGATATTCCGAAGGATCCTCCTGGAATAGCTCGATGTCTTCATCGGACTGGCACAGAATAGGAAAAATGAAATGGGCAACCAGGTTATCCATATGAGGCTTGAGGTGATCCCACATGGCCTTGGGTTTGACACACTCCTCCAGGAAAACCAGAGTGTAGGCGAGTGCCGGGTTGCTCAGCCATTGACCCTTGGACACCCACTTGTCGATCTCCTGTAAATATCCCTTGAGAATCTCGGGCGCGAAGTTGGCAATGAAATTCTTCGCATATTGAGTATAATCGGGAGTGCTCGACTTGGTCATCGTTGTGGGGTTTCCGTATCTGGATAACGGGATCAGGTAAGCGTCCCCTTGCTGACTTGTAACAAGCACATCACATACCTAATGAACAAACGGTTCAAGTTTGCATAAGACCACTTCTTGCATTTCCACCAGTGATTCAACTCTCTTTCTTCCTTGGATTCCATCATGGAATTTGCCGGAGGCTCCTTGGCGATGATGCGCAAAAAGAGCGTGCACCAATCCACCGTAGCTTGCTGCGTTTGGAGATACGGCGAGAGTTCGAACTAGCATCCCAAAAGTTAGCTTCATGATGCGACTTGTGTTGCACGTCGAGCCACTCACGTAGATAGCATGCTTGTACGACTTGACAACAATCCGAAGCATTTCCGCAGCTTCCAGACTTTCCTCATCGACCAACTTCAACCCGATGTTCAGAAGTTGAGGGAACGTGTGCTCAACAATCTTATCGAATTCCTCCCGCTTCTCTCCCGCTTTGAACCTGTACACGCGGCAGATTGCCAGCAAGCACTGCAGACCAGCGTAGACGGAGTTCGCATCGTTGGTACCCAACAACTGAAGGGTGATCTCGAGGAAACCCGGCCACTGCTCGGGGAAGTCATGCTGAAGGATCTTCTGGAGAAGGGGAACAAGCTGTGCTCGGACATTCGGAGGGGTGGACGCCAGTGCCGGGATAAGGCGTTCTCGAAAACTCGGTTTTTCCTCTTCCGGGATCGGTGCGCGCAAAGGACTTTCTTCAACAACAGACCAACCGCGGGTGATTCGGTTCTTCAGATAAACACCAGCTATTATTTGTAGACAAGCCGTTAGTGATGCTGAGCTTTAGCGCCCGGGTTCTCAGGTGAAAACCAGCGGTGGGCGCTCTTCAAGCAGCAGGTCCTCGAGGTAGTAGTACTTACCCGACAGTTGAACGGCATTATTTTGTTCCCCCTGCAGAATATCCAGAAGCGCATTTATGAAGCCCGGTTGTGTCTCGGCCTGAACAAGACTGAATAAGTACGAACCACCTTCAAGCCTGCGATTCTAAGCCACACATACATATTTCAAGTCCAGCTCAGCTTGGCGTCTGTTATCCGCATTGGCGTCGAGGGTAGACTGGATGCGGTCTCTCAAAGCTGCAACATCCATCTCGCACCAGTGACGGCCCCCTGTGATAATACTAGAAGTCGAAAAAAGAAGAATAGAGCCCGTTACGTAGAGCTGAGCCACGGGATGAAGAGGGGCGTTAGGAGAAGAGGAGGGGGAGGGAGGTAAAATAGCGGGGGGGGGAGGTAAAGATAGTAAGTGTGCAGATTGCAAAAGTGCTCTTTGGGTTTGTTGGGTTTGGTTTTCTCTCGTGGTTTTTCAATAAGCGGTGCCCGCCCCGCGCCTATGGCAGCTAATCAGAGGCCTCGCCGCCACGCGCGGTAAGAGAATTTTGCTCCTGAATATTGGGACAAAGATTGAAAAACTGTGAAAGAATAAAAAAAGTTTCCTTGGAGTGAAGTCTGGCCTTCCAAAAGTTCGGACTCCTTCTGTGCTGATTCGGTTTACTCGGCTTCTTCTACACTGGTTCTTTCCTTTACTCCTTTCATTGTGACTGAATCATTGGACCACAAGTTTTACATCAGAATAGTAGTTGGAAGATAGAAAGTAGCCCACCCAAGCATTCAAGCCCCTCCGTCACATTTCACATATACAGAGATGCGGCAAAGATAACATCTCTCTTGATCAACTCCTGTGCCTGTTGCATCTTGGCATAAAGGTTGGGATCTCCGACCAGCTTGGCCGCATTCTTCACCTCTCGACAGGTCTCATCTAGACGAGTAATAGTCCGCACAATGGTGCCTTCCATCACATCGGTGAGATCAGTGATACGATTGAATGACATACCCTTTGCCCATTCGTATACAACTTCTGACAGGCCAAACCGGGGCTGACTAGCAAAGTCGTTGCTGTCCTCACTAGTCTGAATGACTTGGTGTTGAATTTGAATGTCGTTGACCCTGTCTGAAATCTTGACAATGGCTTCCTTGCCCTTCTCGAGGCGCGGCGTCAATGTGGGGACATTCTCGGTCTTCTCCTGGAAGACAAATGCAGATAGCAGCGCGACAATTTCCTCGGGTTCGTATTCCGCCAGTACGTTCTCAAGAATCAATTCCGTCAGAACCAGTTCATCGGATGAGTGGATCTTGAGCATGTTATTAGCACGTGTTAACATGATAACAATCAACTATTTGGAGCAACCTACCTCACAGGCTACCTTGCCTTTGAGCTGCACCCGCGCTTGCTCATCTACGAAGCCTAGATCTTTCAGAACCTGAATGCGTTGCTCGTAGTCCGGAAGTAGCGCCAGGTTTTGATCAGACATGAGCTGTTTCAATTGCGAGATATTCTCCTTGACCTGCCACTCGTCATGTTGCATTTCGAACTGTCTGATGTCAGCATCATAATATTATTCTTTTAGAAAAAAGGAACACGAGGGGGGCCTAACGTGTTTCAAGAAGTCGGGACACTGCAGGCATCGACACGACTGAGCAATGGCAGCTTGTTTTTGCCGTTGTTCCAAAACGTCTCTGACCTGTAGCTCCTTGATTTTGGCCCAGTCCATCTCATCCCAAGCCGGTGTCGTCCATGAAGCACAAAACTTTGAGAGTTCCTTGTCCGCGAATTTCATTGCCTCTGGTGGTTCATGATGTTAGTAAAATATGTAACAGCAAAGAGGTCAAGTTCGTTCGAACCTTTTTTGATGTTAAGGTACCATATCGGGCCGCCCAGCTTGATCATGGTGTTCGTAATGCATTCAAGATCCGTCAATGGTATCTTGAAAGTTTTCAGCGTCATATCCGCGGCACGAATGGGCAAAGACTGGAAAAAAGGCCGGAATCTTGGAAGAAACGGAAGGATGTCGCTGGGATGACGCCTGCTTCCGATTCTTCCTAGCTCCAGGACCTGTATGGTGGGTGCAGCACCTCCTCCAATGCCCTCTCGAACAATGACACCTGCCGTACGAAATCCGTCCTACAAACTTGATCAGTCCGGCTCCCATGTTGGGATTGAATCACCTGCGTACCTTCCTGTATACCACCAGCCGCTTCGGCATGAAGAGGCGCTTCCCAACTGGCGAGGAAAGTAGTCCCACATGAAGTTCGCTAGTTAGCTTCTCATACTCAATAGCTGCATCATGACAAGCTGCAAGATCAATGTCACAGATGTCGCAGGGTTCGCGTTTGATTTTCGCTAAGCTGGCTTCGGACAGCTGAACCTGCTTTTCATGCTCCGGAAGAAGGGCTTGGGTAGCGTTCTCACTGAAGCTTCGCTTGATCATCTCTTCAATCTTCAAAGCTTCAACACGCAGAAGATTGAGTATCATGTTATACGTGAGCCTGAATTGCGATCTTAGTTTAGTCGGATCGCCCAGGATCATCCGTCGTAGAGCACCAGCTGGCGGTGCTTCATCTCTTCCAGGGTTGACAATTATCACATAACCGACAGTGTCAAGGCCTCGTCTTCCAGCACGTCCAGCCATCTGAGTATATTCTCCAGGGAGCAGATCCCGGAAACCTTTGCCGTCATGCTTGCGGAATCCAGAAAAGACCACTGTACGAGTGGGTAGATTGAGACCCATAGCAAATGTCTCCGTGGCAAATAATACTTTGACCAAGGACTTGGCAAACAAAATCTCAACAATCTCCTTCATGATCGGCAGGAGACCGCCGTGATGTACAGCAATGCCCCGGCTAAGCAAATCTCGAAGTTTGAGAATTTGTGGAAGCGTCCTGTCTTCTGGTTTGAGTCTTGTGAGGGACTTTTCAATAAACATGTGTATCAAGCTCTTTTCAGAGGCGGTGGAAAAGTCTTGAGTGGAGAGCGAGTCGGCATTTTGTTCACATCGCTTTTTTGAGAAGACAAAAATGCAGCCAGGTAGCAGGTTCTCCTTGCGAAGGTGCTGAACCAATTGTACCCAGATAGTCTTATCCTGTGCGGCTGTGGTTCTCCCACCGCCACGTCCCGTGCGAGCAATGTTTCCGGTGCCCCTGTTAGCAGGCTGTCCCCTACCACGAGGAGCACCTCCACGCTGCGCATTGCCGCGAGCACCACCCCTGCTGGGAGGTTGTCCGCGTCCTCTGGCCTGTGGCGCGCCACGGCTTGCTTGTGATTGGGCTTGGGCCTCGGCTGCCTTTTGGGCTTTGATTTTATCCCTTCCAGAAATGATCTCGTCGGCTTCCTTCCAACCATTTTCGAGGAAACGCTTGTTGGAGTTCACGACTTTGTACATTCCTTTCCCAGCCCAGAGGTAATGTTCAAGGGGAACTGGCCTTTTTGGGGTGGAAATAACATAGATATCTTTCTTCTTCGTGCGACCGACCCAGGAAGCGAATTCGTAGGTATTAGGAACGGTGGCAGACAGCAAGATCAGAGTAACATGCTCCGGGAGCATGATGATGACTTCTTCCCAGACGACACCTCTCTCGAGGTCATTGACATAATGGACTTCGTCGAAAATCACGAACTCGACGTCCCTGATGAGGTCTGCTCCGCGGTAAAGCATACTCCGTAGAATCTCGGTGGTCATGATAAGGCAGCTTGCTTCGGGATTTATCTGGACATCACCCGTTAAAATACCTACATCATCGAAAGTGGTTCTGAAATCTCGGAATTTCTGATTACTCAGAGCTTTGATGGGCGAAGTGTAGATTGCTTTCGTCATATGTTTGGAAGCCAAGGCAATAGCATATTCAGCCACAACAGTCTTACCAGCCGATGTGTGTGCGGCAACAAAGACAGAGTCGCCGTTCTCCAGATGGTATACAGCCTCCTTTTGGAAGGTGTCCAGCTCAAACGGCCACTCGCGAGCCATATCTGGCACGAGCTCGCGGAAATTAGGAATGTCTTTGTTGACATCAACGACATGAGCCCACTCCCTACCGCTCTTCCTTTGCTGGACACCTGCGAGAAGTGGAGCGTGGGGTTCCAATGCTGGGAACTCGACTGGGAGCAATGAGTCAATATCTTCTTCATCACTCAGTTCTGCTTCCTCATCGATCTTGACACCTCCAGCATCTGAAGCCGTTTCATCCTGCTCGATGCGAAGCTCGGCCTCTTCCTGCTGCAAAGCATGCTCCACTTCTTCATCGCCCTTGGCGGCTTCTTTAGACTTGGCTTCATCGAATCTCAACCCACGAGAAAATCCAGGGGCAACTTCCAATAAACCGCCTTCGGTACCAAAATTGATAATTCGGTCAAGTCCAGACTGCTTGCCACCGGACCTAGAGTACTCCGAAACTTGAGGATCCGACTCCATCTCAGCGATCGCTTCGACGCCTTCAAGCCCGCCTGGAGCAAAGGGGAAAAAGCCCGCTGCACCTCTGACGAAGTCCGCACGGCCGGCTGGTCGACGAAGAAGAGACGTCGAGTTCTTTGCATTCGCACTAGCGGCAGGAATAGTGACTTCATGATAGCCAGTAACACGACCTTCAAGTCCATCACGATCGAATCGAACAACGGTACGTGTTTGAGTTCCCGCAATGTCAAAAAAGTCTGTGTAGTCCGTGGACACATCCCATCGCCTGCATAGTGTTAGTAAGGGGCGATATGCATCATGAATGATAGGCCCAAGAAACTGAGAAGCGCGGGGTGGATGGCGACATGGTTAAGCGTACCTCTGAAGACGGTTCAGCCATTCTGAACCAAAACGAGCTGATGGGTTGAGAAACTCCTGTTCTAGGTCATTCTTGAGATCAGCAGCAGTTTGGCGATCCCGCTGTCGCGGTTTGGCCTCCCGGTAGATGCCATTTTCCTCGTCGGTCACGCGGGCATCGAAAGCCGATCCACTTAGTTCTTTTGAGCTCAGACTCAGTTGAGCCAGAGCATTAGATAGGCTTGTTGCCATGGCGAATGTAGTTGAAGTTGAAAGTCTAGATCAAGGCTGCTTCGGCACCGTGAATGACACCAGGCGCCGAAGAGTGGCTATGGGATGAAGCTAGTGGGCCAGTATCTGAGGCAACAAACCACAGGTCAACTAATCGTGCGGCCTGAGAGACACCAGCTAGCCAAGCGAGCCTTCACAGGAGCAGGTTCAGTAAACGTGGGTTTTCTAATATGAGATGAAAGTCTTTAATGAAACCATTCATCATTCGCTGGCGGGCGTCGGGTGGTGGCAGCGGCAGGAACTTGGAGTTTGGAGTTTGGACAAACCCAACCGGCTCGAGTCTGACGTCGTGTGGAGACTAGGCCCCTTCCGCCCACTGCTGAGCTTCCCCATCGAAACTTTTGTCCAGTTCGACACCGGGTGCGCAAACAAAGAAGACGAAATACTGTACAATAGCAATATTTCCCCTGGCAGCCTCCTCGGACCTTTGTACCATTCAAGAACCCCAAACCACCTATTCTGCAAACAACCTCACCGTCCTTGCTAAGCTCGAGTGGGTATAAATTTACACACCATGTTCCATTCAACCTGAATTCCTTTCCAGACGCAGAATTGATATCTTCCTTTATACCTAAATACTTGCCATGATTTGCTGATCAAAACGCCAGATGCAGATGCAGTACACTACGTAAGCTTGATGATACAGGGTGGATGCTCCCAAAGCCAGTACGTGACTGCACGGGATAGAAAGCACGAAAGAAAGGAAGGCATCGAAGACAAAAGGCGAAGATACACCATTGCCAATATCAAACCCCGACGTGAAAGGTATCACTGAGTCATCCTCGTACCCATCATGATGCGGGTTACCGGATTGCGGCATTTCGATTTCCAAAGGTACCAGGGAGAAAGCGCACCCTTTCATAGCATGAAATCAGGCACAGTTGGTCTCCCACGCGGTGAAATAGTTGATCTGCGATCGCGAGCCCTGTCGTGACTCAAAGGGACATATCCTCGTTGTTTACCTGTAATTGACATTGGGGAATGTCTTTCGATCGGCCATGTTGACCAGAAATTCAAAGATACCATCCACAGTTGCAACATATCTGCCCGAGTCAGCCAGATCAAACCTTCCACGGAGCTCGACACCTACAGTGTTCTGCCATCTGCACCCCAGCCGATCCCAGCCGTACCGCCGGGTTCTTGATCCCGATGCCTGAGACTAATGCTTCGTTCTGGCAGACCGTTCAGAACATTACGTACCCAACGAGGATGGCGGTTTTGTTGAGGCGCCACAAGCTGATCAAAATATCGCCTTCCTTGTTGGTTGCTTCGACTGCGTGTTTCATTCAAGTTGAGTTGCTGCCGTCGGAGTCGCTCTACAGCAACACTTGCTCTAAAGCCGGTCGTTGAAAGACGAGATGTATCATGACGGGCTTCAGCTACGCCGTCCTGTTGCTCAAGCCTGCTACGGCCCGAATTAGCGCGGCCATGGTCTCGGTATCGAGATAATATTTCCTCAGTAGATGAATAGTCAAAATGGGCGGAAGGGCGGGTTAAAATCCCGGAAGGCCGATTGGCGGAACCTATATCGCTACCAGAACTATCAGGATCGCGTGAGCTTGTGCCTGCGGGGTGCGAAGGCTCCCCAGATATAGCCGAATAGAGCTCGGACGGCGACGCAGTCCAGCTAAGTGTAATACTGGGCTGCGGATCAATGTTCGACGGACCCGTTTCTAGTGGTCGGCTACTAGTTTCAGTGTGATTGTACGTTGGTATATTCGTAGTCGGGCGCATTGCACCTTGTCTGCGCTCATTTGCCTCTGCGTGGAGGGAATTTTCTTCCTGTAACAGATCGCCAAGCGCCTCGCCAGGTCGCAGAGGGGAGGTAGGACGAGAAGCTCGATTGGCACCATCTGTGGAACCTTGAACCTGTTGACGAGGTCCGGTGGGAGGATGAGGGTAAGCTCTGGCTCGCCGTTCGGGGCGACTTTCACCAGACCTGGACGTCCATCGTGCTGTGTTCAGATGCTCTACGATCAGCCTTTCTCTTTCAGTGAGGTTCTGCAAAAAATTCTCACTCAGAAGCGGGTTTCCAAAATCTTCCCCAGCTTGGTCGTTTAATATCCCTTCGACTGGATCCAATACCTCTCGCTGCGTTCCATCGATTTCGAGATCGGAATCAGAATCATCGATAATCGGTTCTGTGAGAACCTCCTCAGTTCCAGGCTCATTCATGTCCAATTGGATAATCTGACGACGAATGAAGGCCTGGCGTACATCCGCTATCCCCGCCCGGCCCTTATCTTCAAGCCATACCAGAAGATCCCAGGGCTCCGGAGCGAATGCCATGCAGCGCACAGCGCCACCGTTGCAGCATGCTCTCGATGAATTGAATTGGGAAATGATCGTACCCTGTCCGTAGGGTTCATTTATGACATCATGTATTGTTCTCACATCGAAGATGGTGATCACCCCAGACTGGGAACCGATAGCGCATAAACGGCTGAACTGGGAGAACGCAATAGTGAAGCAGCAGCGATCATCAAGTCGCGTTCCAATATCCATTTCTACGCAGCGAATCAATTCCCAAATCCACCCACTGAGCTTGTCGCCAGTGTCTGTTGTGACAACGGATTCGAGGTCGCGGCTAATCTCGTAGAAATACACACGATGCTCATCGCCGCAAGCCGCGAGAAGACTCGAATCAGGCGAGATGATCGCATAATTCATGCAAGCCGGGTGATGGAGGACTTTGAGAACCTTCGACCTGGTCAGAGAGTATACTGTAACAGTTTTGTCGTTGTTACTATCGGAGCATCAGCACATCGGCAAGCAAACTGTTATTAAGTAAGTACAATTTACCTGAGAATTGCCACATCTTCATATGATAGGTCTTTTTCACCGCCAGGAAAACGATGAATTGTCACTGAGTTCACAATGCTGCCTCCGAACGTTTGCAGCTGCACGTCGGGTACTTGCCTCCTGCTAGTATCTCTGACTGACCTCACCTCATCACCACGGACCCTAGGTGACAATATCCTTGCTGAGGCTTCAAAACCGATTGGAAGGGCGCTATCAACGTCGGTAGGCTGGGCAGCCGGTGCACTGCCGTCGATATCTGGGCTGCAATCAGGTAGCCTGATGAAGGCACATTCACCATTGTCTGATCCCCCAACGGCGACCCAGCCGTGACCTGCAGCTAGGCATTTTGGATCGAAGGGAATAACAGCGATTGTCTCCCGCTTCTGTGTTGAGATATGAATGGAATAGACGAACTTGTGGGCGACGACGTAAATCCGATCTGGGTCGGCGGTGCTTATATAGTTGCGGAGTTGTTGGTGGCTATACGGCTATCAGTTTCAACTCAGCCTCTTTGACTAGGGGCCAGAAGCACCAACAAGTTTGGAATCTTGAAGGGGAAGAAGCGGCGCTTCGTTGGGAGGACTAGAGACTCGGTTGGATAAAACCTTCCCATGCATCTAGATATTAGTCACACGTGTGCTAGTACTTTTGAAAAAGGGGAGGAGAATAAGTAACTGACGAAAGCAAATCCGTTGTCATGATGAAGATGAAATCGACCCTCAGGGTGGCATGGTCAGATGTCCAGCTGTACCAGGAGGAACACCGCTGTTGCGGGATTGGCGGACAACGCAGAGGTGATAGGCGGAGGGTGTGGTGAAAAGTGACGGCGGAAAAATGAACGGTTAGTAGATCTGAGCAAGGCTGGCGACCGAGACTAGTGTTATTGGTGCGATGTAAAGCGGGATTCTGAGCTTAGGAGATTAGAATCTGGGGCTCAACTAAGTTAAGGGATGGAGAATCACCACTACAACTACCTCCTACCACACTCTACACTCCCTTCACCTGCGGCGGTTCACTTCACACGCCATCTCACCTGAGAACGAGATCGGAGGGTGATGGCGGGTGCGGACGGATGACGTAAGACTTATCCGCTCTTAGTCCGGGGAACTTGAGCGGCGAATGCGGTCAAGTCTTGCTCGATTGCAGCCTCGAACCCGTCTCGACGCACCCGGGGTTGGATCGCTCAGCTCGTCTGCTGAAGAAGCAGTCTGACAAAATATTTAAGTAAAATTTCACCAAATCAAGCCTTATGCACGCGGCAGCCCGCATCCCGCATTTAACTTCCTGAGCTTTACCAACCCTCTCGCGTGATCATATTGCTCCTCAGAACAATCACCTCGGGTGAGAGCATCGGTTCCGTATATTAGTAAAGTAAAACTCGACTATAGACAGGCAGTACATCGATCGTTAATTCGTATCCTGACCATAGCTGGGTATGGAGGTAGTTACGAATCCTGATGGCACAACTCTAACTTAGTAGTGTTGGTGGAAATGTCTGACTGGTACTAAAAGACGAAGACCTTTACCAGATCCAAGAGGTAGGACATTTGACTTGAAAGGACTGATAACATTTTATAGCCGCGAGCAAATTCAAAGTCCTGATCTCAGCATAGGTGTTCCGGGCGTGGCGCCAGGATAAGCCTCACTTACTTGGCTGCAAGGCCAACATTTGAAGCAAAAAGTGCAATATCACTGCCAGTGGCATGGATAAGGCTTGGTCTTAGTGGGATGGAAGAGGTGTCTACACAGTAATATCTTATGGGAAAGATGGCGACTCTCATGTCACATGTCACATGAAGCAAACAGTACATAGTGACCTCCTCGTAGGCCTGGGCTATTGCCTGACATGTCGTGCCGTGACTCATTTGGCTAAGTAAGTACTGTACATACATGGAAGCCGATTGAAAATATACAGTAGTCCAAGCACGCGTACATTCTTTTATACGAACAGAGTCACAGACAGAGGATAACAGAGACGACCTATACACAAACTTAATTAGAGGAAGGAGCGCACATTCCCAGAAACCAGATCGAAGGCCATCCCAGGTTTGTGCAAACGGCAGATATTGACTCTTCACCATGCAGACTCTGACTCTGATTAGTGGTGGCCGCTCATCGGAGCTTTCAGCTGGGGAAACGGGTACTGCCGGCCAGTGGTACTTGCACCTCAAATTCTCAATGCCGGGCTGGTTCTTGCTACTAGTAGGTAAGTATCTTGTTCCGTAAGACTTAGCTCGATCAACTGAAAATCAGTAGATGATGCCAATAGCATTCATATACACATACAAGAGCCGACAGGTTTCTACCCATGTATATGAAGGCAAGCTTTCGCCACATACGAATAATGAACGTTCTTCTAGCTTCTCGAAGTCGAGTCACAGTCCCGACCCTCAGCCAGAGCGGTCAGAAGCAAAGAAGAGATCCTATTGGGTGGTTTGCAGCAATGCCGTGATTCTACCAAGTTCGACGACGGGCCGAAGCTCTCCGGGACGATTTTTACGACACCTGCCGTCTCCCTTCTTTTACTTTCTTCTCCCCGGAATCAGTGCAGAAAAACTTGTCAACTTCTTCCTACCTCTCTTCCCTTCTCATCCTATCCTACCTATACCCTTTATACCTCTCTATCCATACTCCTCTCCCCTCGATTGAATCGACCGGAGTGCTTCTATACTTCCATTTTCTTTAATACCTGTATTATCCCTTCCTTTTAATCACATTCACAATGCTGTCCTCTCGTATCTCCCGCGCGGTAGGTCCTTCATTCTCCATTCTGTATAAATCAAGATGTGCGCGACTGACATGGTTCATTCTTCACAGCTCCCGCGCACTGCTTTCACTCGTGCTCCCGCCTTCAGAGTTCCTGGTGCTTCCATTCGGAGATGGAACTCCACAGAGGGTGGTGAGGAGAAGGTGAAGGGCCAGGTCATCGGTATTGACTTGGGTATGTTGACAGAATCAGCCATTTTCTCATGGATGCAAAGCTCACGGATGATCAGGTACCACCAACTCCGCCGTCGCTGTTATGGAGGGCAAGACCCCTAAGATCATTGAGAACGCTGAAGGTATGTGAAGCATCTTCTCCCCTGGCTGCCGTCAGCTACATTCTCAAATTACTGTCCAAAATTCACATTTACTTGGAAGCAAATGATGTCTAACTCTGCAATAACACAGGTGCCAGAACCACTCCTTCCGTTGTCGCTTTTGCCCAGGATGGCGAGCGCTTGGTCGGTATCGCCGCCAAGCGTCAGGCCGTTGTTAACCCTGAGAACACTCTCTTCGCCACCAAGCGTCTCATCGGTCGCAAGTTTACCGATGCTGAAGTCCAGCGTGATATCAAGGAGGTCCCCTACAAGATCGTCCAACACACCAACGGTGATGCCTGGGTCCAGGCTCGCGACCAGAAGTACTCTCCTTCCCAGATTGGTGGTTTCGTCCTCAACAAGATGAAGGAGACTGCCGAGAACTACCTTAGCAAGCCCGTCAAGAACGCCGTCGTTACTGTTCCTGCCTACTTCAACGACTCCCAGCGTCAGGCCACCAAGGATGCTGGTCAGATTGCTGGTCTCAACGTTCTCCGTGTCGTCAACGAGCCCACTGCTGCTGCCCTTGCCTACGGTCTTGAGAAGGAGGCTGACCGTGTTGTCGCCGTCTACGATCTTGGTGGTGGTACCTTTGATATCTCCGTCTTGGAGATCCAGAAGGGTGTTTTCGAGGTTAAGTCCACCAACGGCGATACTCACCTCGGTGGTGAGGATTTCGATATCTCTCTTGTCCGTCACATCGTCCAGCAGTTCAAGAAGGACTCTGGTCTGGATCTGTCCGGCGATCGCATGGCTATCCAGCGTATCCGCGAGGCTGCTGAGAAGGCCAAGATTGAGCTGTCCTCTTCTCTCCAGACTGAGATCAACCTTCCTTTCATCACTGCTGATGCCAGCGGTGCCAAGCACATCAACCTCAAGATGACCCGCTCTCAGCTTGAGTCTCTGGTTGATCCTCTCATCAGCCGTACCGTCGAGCCCGTTCGCAAGGCCCTCAAGGATGCCAACCTCCAGTCCAGCGAGATCCAGGACATCATTCTCGTTGGTGGTATGACTCGTATGCCCAAGGTCACCGAGTCCGTCAAGTCGATGTTCGGCCGTGAGCCTGCCAAGTCTGTTAACCCTGATGAGGCTGTTGCCATTGGTGCTGCCATCCAGGGTGCCGTCCTTGCCGGTGAGGTCACTGATGTCCTCCTGCTGGATGTCACCCCTCTGTCTCTCGGTATTGAGACCCTCGGAGGTGTTTTCACTCGCCTGATCAACCGCAACACCACCATCCCTACCAAGAAGTCCCAGACCTTCTCCACTGCCGCTGATTTCCAGACTGCTGTCGAGATTAAGGTCTTCCAGGGTGAGCGTGAGCTCGTCAAGGACAACAAGCTCCTTGGTAACTTCCAGCTTGTTGGTATCCCTCCTGCCCACCGTGGTGTTCCTCAGATCGAGGTCACCTTCGATATTGACGCCGACTCTATTGTCCACGTCGCTGCCAAGGACAAGTCCACTGGCAAGGACCAGTCTATCACTATTGCCTCTGGCTCCGGTCTCTCTGACTCTGAGATTCAGTCCATGGTTGAAGATGCTGAGAAGTACGGTGCTCAGGACAAGGAGCGCAAGGCTGCTATTGAGGCTGCCAACCGCGCCGACAGCGTCGTGAACGACACTGAGAAGGCCCTCAAGGAGTTCGAGGACCGCCTCGACAAGGCCGAGGCCGAGCAGATCCGTGAGAAGATCGCTTCTCTCCGCGAGTTCATCGCCCAGAACCAGTCTGGTGAGGGCACTGCTACTGCCGAGGAGTTCAAGCAGAAGACCGATGAGCTCCAGAACGCCAGCCTGACCCTCTTCGACAAGATGCACAAGGCCCAGTCTGAGCAGCAGCAGCAGCAGCAGCAGTCTGAGGGCGAGAACAAGGCCTAAGTGTATCACTCAAACTTCCCCTGTCTTGACATGGGATATTTATTATCTCATTCTCAGTATTCCCTAGAGGTTTTCCTCTTCACTTTTTTCATGCATGATATGTACACATACCGATAGCTTTGATTGATTTCTTTGTTCGGTGTATAGGTGTTTTGCTTTCCTTTTTTCCTTTCCACCCCCCCTATGTACTTTGTTGTTCTCTTATCCCCCTTTCCTAAACTCATGTTCGCAATTTCTGGGACGGATCAGCGTTTGTTTCTGACGGAGGGTAATCCGTTGGGTCGGATGCATGGAGTGTCTACATCTTTGTAACTTAATGACATCACGGCTGGGGGACCACTAAAAAAGTATGTGGTATGGGAACATGTGACAATAGAAGAAGAAATTCTCCTCTCGATTCAAAATATTGTGCAATGTGCATGCCTTCCAGATCTATATCAACTGGGAACTTTCTTCTGCATGGCAGACCTGCTGGAATCGATCAGAATCCGAATTGTGGGCCGAATGGGCGCGTGTCCAAGGACTTCAAGAAGTACCTAATCAGTCCGACCCATGCTAACTCTCTTCAGCACTACTGTCACTGGTACTAGTCTCTTCTCAAGTTCTCAACCAGCAAAAAATGGAGGCTACGTAGTGCGTATTACAATCTCCTACTAGGAAGCCCAGTAAATATGGTAGACTACCGAGTTGCTACCTAGCTCACACCCACAGTCGTACCGCACCGGCTCCAACATCCATTTGAGGAGGGTCCGGCCCGTTTTCATAATTGGCTCCGTAAGTTAGCACTGAGACACTTTGAACGCCTTACACCAAAAAACGTTGAAGCCAGTCTTACCTGTCTCTGAGTCAAAACCTGACCCGGCAATGGGAATAGTGGTCTGGGTCGTATGAAAGGTCGACCGACATTTCTGAGTCTGAGGCCCCGTCCACATTGATCCCCGAATGAACGAGAACGCAAACACAAACCAAGGAATCATAGAATTCTGTTACATTTTTCTCCATTTTCTCCCATCGTCGAATGTGCTCACTAGTCTAGAGACCATGTGCTAAGGACCGCCAAAGGAGAAGATGGGGGTGGGGGGGGTACGGCGCCAGCAACAGAGCGCCCTAGGCATCCATACTCTAATGAGATGGGCGATGCCCGCAAATCGAATTCATGCGCTGCATGAAAGAAACGTAGATGTGCTACGAATAATGCTCGTTAATTGGGGCATTCTCGACTTTTCTTCTTGTTAAAGGAGAAGTAAGGTAGACTGCAGAATCCAACAATAAGTGCGTCGTCCATGGGGAAGACAAAACAAAGCACGGATCTATTAATTACTGTTGTCCTTGGCGGACGGCGTGATTCTCCAGTCGCAGCGCTTATTCCACTGTTGCAGCCTCACATATCGAAAGGTGTTGATGGTTGTAGACGAATTAACATTACTGTGGACAATTCGCGGAGGTGGAGTTGCATCCGCGCTGTTATGCAGTAGAACAGGGCTGGAAGAGAAGTAGTAGTAGTGGAGGAGGAGGAGGAGGAGGTGGTGGTGGTAAGATAGTATGTGGCAATCCTTGCATGCAGACGATTATTCATTGTTTAGAATGAAATCAGGCAACGATGAAGACTGGAGTACTTCCTGGGCTCCAATGTAGCGAGAGGTGTCCGGGGTATTGAATGAGTCTATGAGAGACTGCCACGAATCTACTAATAGAGGGAACATGGTTATGTGGGCTCTTGTTGACATTGGCTAGTATAGTATAGCCTAGTACTCCGTACAAGGTTTTGAATGCGCTGGAATGTTGGGATAGGAGGAGGGGCAAAGGGAAGTGGTGGGCAAGAGAGATCCGCTCTCACAGACTTCCATCAATCAAGGATAGACGAGAAGGGAGAGGGGGGGGAGCAGAATCATTGCTCCATACTAGTGGAGCGGGATATGCAGGATTGACAGTGTCTTTTGGACTTATCGATCTAGATGATTTAATATAGTTCAATGGTCTATTCCGGCAGGCCAGAACACCATCCATCTCTGGACATGGACGGGAGGCATTAACTGCTTGAGTATGGGGTAAGGGGACATGACATATATGGTTGGCTGTTAGAAGTACACAACCATCATCTTCCCCTATCAGCTTGCGCGATGGTCTCCGACAAGCACACCACACACCTTGGGTAGATGACCAAAGATGTTAAATGGTCGATGTATGTTGGTTGATGGGTGGGGGACGGGATCCGGTAAACTTGTGGTGGACAGTACTTCTGTCCTTATCGGCAGCACACAGCTGTAAGCCGCAGCCAATCTCCACTGGGAGACTTGCAGCTGTAGTGCTGCAGAGAGGACAAATCAATGCTGTACACAACTGCAGTCGATACATTGCATGGCTGAAGGGTTGGCAAAGTCGACTCGATTTTGGGCCGGAGTTCATACATCATGGATGTTTGAACAAGATAAATGATTTGCTGAGGCGATCTACTAAAGAGTAGAGTCTCAGTGTGAGACCGCGATACAAGTTTTGAACCTTTTTCTTTGTTTTATTCAGCTCGGACCCTGACTGACTGACTACTACGGAGGACTTAACGTAAACTAACTACTTCGCTTCATGAAGACAGAAGCCTGTTACTAACATCAAACTTGGTCTTATCCGACTGTTACCGACCCAGAAAAGTCTGGATCGTCTGTTGCGCCGCCCCGTTCGTTCTACCCTGGCTCCGGCTTCATCGACCAAGAGGGCGCTCCTCACGTCCAGCCTAATTTCAGAGGCCACTTGGAGCAAGTCTATTTTCTTAGATTGAGGTCTACACGTCTGGCTGCAAATTTTCTCCTTCATCATTTGTCGATCACTCTGCTCATGTACCTGTTCCAGGAATAATCCAGTCGAGGTTTGGGTCATTCCCCACTTAGTGCTCTCATTATTACATACGGAGTACTCTTCTCTGTACAATCGTAGTACATCATCCACTTTTCTCCTTAAACAGTTGAGGAACAGGTACCGCCCACTTTTCCGTGGTCAGTCTGTCTTTTCTGTTTCTACCCTGCCGTCTTCTCTCACTGCTCAAGCCGTTTGATCCATCTGTCCATTCATTTCTCGAAACTCGGAACTGGTGGTGTTGGTGTTGATGATCGCTGTCGCGATCATCAGAGTGCCGCCAACTGCAATCCCATTTGGCCATGTGTCAGACACTAAACTTCCACGATATTTTACCTGTCTTCACTGGACTCACATTACAAGACGAATAGTAGATCATTTAGGCCTCATTGGCTGCCAGCCTCATGGCTAAAAATAAAAACCAAGGTAACACTACTGATCAGACTGAAAGAGGGTTTGGAACCGCTGGATGTACCGCATAATAACTGTTTTCATTAATATTACGGCACAGCTTCTTTCTACTCGCCGGATTCTTTTCAAAAGAGTTGGAAATGCCTTGGTGATTCATCGTCGATTTACCGAGGCGAAAAGCCCCCGGAGAAGGACCACATCAACCAAAAGAGTCGCAGCTCTTAGTCTTCTCTTACTGTGGGCGTACCTGATCATTTTTTGGTTCCAATTGTACGGAGTATGATCCCACCTTGTGTGGTTCCCGGGATTTCACCCGTGGTGCCCTAATTGATCTGGCACATATCATACCCCTGGTCTTCGCTCTTAATTCTCCTTTTCTGTTGCTTGTCTGCTCTACGCTAGGCGATCAAGGCATTTCATATCTCAGATTCAAGATTAGATTTGGGAGGGGAGGGGGCCCAGAAATGGATGATGAAATAAGAATATTTTACGGGATTACATTCATAGAATCCTGGACCGCATTGTGTTTGTCACTAGTGTGACAGTAGTGGGTTCCTTAGCTCGGAGGGGGGTCCCAGGCTAATACAACACATAATAAGTTTGGGGACTGAAGGATTTTGGCACCGAGTGGGAGGTGTAATCATTCTGACTACGGCGTTTTAGGGCAATTTTCCATGAAGTTCCAGTTTTCTTCCCGCTTCTTTTGTTCTTCTTCCAAAAGAGAAATTCAACGCCTGACAGCTCTAGTGTCTAAATTTCTTCTTAAAATCCTCCGAACCATGTTGCTTTCATGCCAATGGAATTTACAGTCGTGCGTTCTTGTCCTACTTAATTCGGAGAACTATGGCCAATATTGTCAATTATTACCAGATCTGACAACTGGAGCTCACTAGTGCTGTTGCAGGTCCCAGATTTCATCCATGGACTTGTTTGTTTCCAACTGACCGTAAAATCAAACTGGCTTTTGTTCACTGCTCTAGTCTAGTCACTTCTGACTACTCTTGACTAGTTTTATTAGCTACTAGCGTCTTGACTAGAGCTGTCCCAGCTGACTGGTTTAATTTGATTATTATTATTCTGGTGATTATTGTTAAGTTACTTTTGATTAATATTTCTCCAACTCTGGATCCTCTCTATTCTTGCGCTTGTTTTCTTTTCGATGTTGTTGTCTGAGCTTGAACTTTCGTTCAAACTCCATCTCTACTAAGGACCCTTACAATTCTCAATCTATCGCCGATAATTCCTCGTTGTTGTTGTTCTTCTTCATTGACTTCCTCAATCCATCAGAGCCCTTACTTGGCCGTTACCACACTTGTCTCTCAACTCCAGTGGGTGACATCCCACCCACCCATTGAGGGATATTCACGGAAAATTCTCTGAAGGTAGGAAAGAAAGAAAAGAGAATTGCAGGGGAAAACGGGCAAGCTGCATCGCGCTAGCATTGTGTTTTTCCTTTCTGTTCTTGGATGGTACAGTAGTACATCTATCCTACTGCATCTTGAGTCTTGACAGTGCTTTGGTCATTGCTGCAAGTGTAAAAAAAGAGTAAGTACAGTCCCTTTCAGCCTTCACTCAATCAATGCTTCCTTTCTACACTACTACGCCTACCCCCAATAAGTTTTATTATATCATCCGCTGTGCGACTGGTATCTTACCTGTACTTGAACCCTGATCTCCTTTCCTTTACCCCCTCCTCCCTCCAGTCCCTCTCCTACACCTCCCTTCTACCACCCTTGTCTTACTCCCGGCTGGGTCACGCATGCTCCTTTAATGAGAGAACAACGAATACTTGATATATACACATCGAGTCGTGCCAACTCTCTTTGCGTTTCTCGAAGCGCATCTCTTTCGCGGCTGCAGCAAAACCCCCAGCAAACTTTCTCATGTGCATGCCGGCAACAAATAACTGCAAATCGCTAATCCTCCAATTGAGTATCCAGTCTCCCATCATGACAGTTGCAGCGCCCCCCGTGGCACCAGTGCACGAGAATGGCATTAACGGTGGTGTCGGTCATCATGTCAATCCTATGAGCCTCCCACGTTTTCATCCAATCGCAATGAATCCGAGCCAAGCAATTCCCCCGGAGCATTTGATGCACGGTCATCACCAATTTCGCCCTTTCCCACCACCTCCTCCTCCTCCCATGCAGGAACCGTCAGGCCCGCCAGCTCCTGTTCCGGTTTCAGGACCACCTGCCCATCATCCGCATATTGACCAAATTGAAGCACGCCTGAGGCAGCTAGAACATGAAGAAGCGGCTCGTATGGCGGCTCGTAGCCATCTTCTCGCCATGCGCAAGCGAGAGGACGAAGACTTTCGTAGGTTGACTGAAAATGCGGAAGCAGAAGAAGAGGTATGGTTAAAAGCAACAGCAGCAAAAAGTGAACTTGTCCCCTTTATTGTTTTTTTTTTTTTTTTTTTTTTTTTTTTTTGTTTTTTTTTTTTTTTTTTTTTTTTTTTTTTTTCCAAAAAACACTTCCATCTGACATGATATGCTTGTGCCTTCAAATTAGGAACTGCGTAGGCAACGAAAACGCTTGAAAAGAGAATCCATGGGCCTTGGATATAACGCTGGGATGGACTCTCCGCCCCTTCGACCCACGCCGCCTCGTCGTCTATCGGAGACCAATGCAGCCACTACTCTTGCATTTTTCAAGCAGCAAAGCCCCCCAGAGCCTCGTCCGATCCCCCCTCCTCCGACACAAGCACCCGCACCCCACGTTCCTCCACCTCCTCAGCACATTCACCATGACCCCACCGGTGCAACCTCGATCAGACGAAAGCAGAAATACACCATCAAAAATGTGGAAGCTTGGGGGGAGCGACACGGGCGCCCGGCAGCGCATGATCCCTCTGGCAGGGCTCTCTGGAAGCGTCCCTCAGACGGTAGCCTGGTCTATCTAACTTGCCCGGTATCCGGCTGCGGAAAGGCTGACTTTGTGACTCTCCATGGGTTCATGTGCCATTTGACGAAGAAACATAAAGACCGCAGTCTGGGCAGTCAATCCCGCGCATTAGAAGTATGCGGATTCGTCTATGACCCCAACGCCCCTCTCCCCCCGGTGGCAAATGTCAACCGCGCATCCACAGAAGAGAGCCGACTTGAATCAGGCCCCACAGATCATGAAGGATACCAGCAGGAGCTGGACTATTCCTCTGCGTCGGATGAAGAGGAAAGCCACGAGATCCCAGTGAAAACGGAATCCGCAGATAGGACATTGCCTGCACCGCCATTAATGACGATGCCCTCCGTTCCCGAGCTTCAAGCCCGCCTGAACGGCTCGACGAAACAATCCATCTCATCTATCATCGACCGTATTTCGGAAGATGAACACCGCGAGCGGCTGGATCATACGAACCCACCGCGCCCCATGGAAATTCCAGTGCAGACCTCACCGGACCACAAACCCAACTTCAATGACGAGGCAGATTTCCCTCATCCACGTGAGCATGAAAAAGAAAATACTGACCCGAAAGCAACGGCCGAGACAACACAGTAATAGCAATCTTATAATATACTAATCTTATCAATTGCATTGCGATAACTCGGATGACGCAAGATATTCGCATCACTTGCCTTGCATAGTTCTGAGCATGTTTCTAGTGGATTGTTTTGTCTCAGTTGTCTCATGAGAGAGGGGTCTTTGCGTCAATACCCTCCTTTGTATATGTGGGTGGCCGTTTGCACGTTGTTTCTACTTAATGTAATAATGTCTTACCTCATATGGCTGGCCCGAAGGTCTCGAGTTATCCTTGCCTTGTTGTCTACCGTATTTTTATCGCTTGCATGTAATGGATGTTCATGACTAGCTTCGAATGATGTTATCAAACCTTCTGAATTGAAGGGTGGGCAATTCGTGTTATAATTGCTGTATTCATGTGCTCGGGCATGCTCGTATCATGTCGAGGTCCTCACGCGTAGGCATGATTGACCCGGTTTATCCTTTCAACTATTTTCATGCCGCGTCACTCATGCTTTGACACATATACATCCTCTCTTCGACTGGGGGTCTTTGTGAGATTAGCCATCAACCTATACGGTACGCAGGATATGCCAATGCACCAGCTACCCACAAGCAGTCTCCCCATGACCCACCTCATTCACCTCAGAAGCAGCAAATGCACCAAATACCCGGTACCGGACTTCAACTGCGGCCCGAGCACCTCATCGCTGACTCTCCAGACGCGAAACACACGCAGCGTCTCCTGCAGCCAAGCCTCAAACACCTCAGGCGACCGCTGCTGCTGCGCGATGAGACAGATAGTCGGCCTTCTGCGTCTCCGCCCATCATGCCCATCCGCAGCATAAACCGGCCTCAGCCGACAGATGTCCGCGCACGTGCGCACAAACGGCGCCACCAGCGCCTCGTTGTAGATGCAGTCACACGACACGAGGAGATCGAACCCTCGATCTGCCTCCTCTTCCTCCTCGTCGTCGTCGTTGCCGTCCAGAGGGGCAGCTTCGAGGCCCACGCTGGCTTTGAGTGACCCCGCGACGTCGAGTTCCCAGTCCAGGGACGTGAAGGTGATATTCGGGGAGGATGTTGTTGTTGTTGTTGGCGGCTGCTGCTGCTGCTGTTTGGGTTTGCGCTTCGGTTGTTGTGATTGTTGTTGGCGTTTAGAGGATTTGGCGGAGGTAGATGGATGGTAGTTGGTCTCGATGTTCTGACGGAAGAGCCGGTACACATAGTCTTGGTCCGTGGCGATGTAGTGATGGACTCTTGGCGCGAGGGTGAGGGCATTCAGTCCTGAGATGCCGCAGCCAAGCTCGACAATGGTGGAAGAGGCGGAGAGGAGGGATTGGGTCCAGAGGGGATTGGTCGGCGAGGAGAGCCATTCGGAGAACAGCGGAGTGATTTTCCAAAGGACTGTTTTCCCAGCGTGTCAGAGATAAGTGGTGTGTAGTAAGCTAGCGGGGATGGTGAGAGAGGGGAGAGGACGAACCCGCGCCTGTTGTGCCGCCCGCGCGAGACGAGGAGAGTAACGTGGGAGACTGATGGATGGAGTAGTCTTGGTTCTGGATGGTGAGGTCAACGGTAGTAGCGCGCGAGTCGACGAAGCCTAGATTGGACGAAGGAATGTCTTGTGCGAAGAGGTAGAACGCTTCTGTAGAATGAAGGAGGTGGGATTAATCACTAAGGTTCTAACGGAGCTGCCGCTGAGGGGTATGATGAGGGTTGGGATTGGCTATATGCAAGCAGATAGAAGAGTAGCCTGCAGTGCTTTGTCGTTCGTCTCCACAATGTAGGGAACTATACAAGTCGGTTTTTCTCGGTGTTGCGTATGGCATGCATGCTGTTCGATCTTTGAAGCAATGGAGTATTCGTGACATACCCTCTTCGGCGTCTTCTACCTCTTCTCCAAGTAATGAAAGAAAGCTAGTGATCTGTTCCATTGTTGCAAATCGTGTTGCTTGATAACAATTGTAGGTACAGAGATGTGGGCTATAGTATGAATTGAGCGGATGGCTAGAACATTCGGGGATCGGCGACACGACGGTCAGAGCAGAACGGTACGAATCTAGAGAAAGAGTCAAGTTAGCTTTACTTATTCATCCAACCATCGAGATGATAGATAGGGCATAGTACACTGTCAATTTGGTAATAATCAGCAGCCGATCCGCACAAGCGTATTTGGCTTACTCTAACAATTTCAGCAATTCCTCGGCATGTCCCGAAGGATGAAGTTTTCCAGACAAACAATTGGGGAACGATCCGGAGGGAGAGTGACATAAGCAACGCATAAAGCCCGCCAGCATAGAAACGCTCTATGTAAACGTGACCATTTCCACTGACATAGCCATTAGCCGACGGGCCGCGGACTAATGCAATTCCAGTTACATCCCCTGAAAGCTCTTTTGTCCTGCTGTATCGGTGATTGATGCTCTATTCTTCGACCCACGCGACAAATTCTTTGCCGACATGTGAAGAGAGTAGTTCTTACATACAGAGCGGCTTGCGATTCAACATAACCTCTTAAGGGGCGGAGCCGTTCTGTGGTCCCGAGGATAGCCCTGTCGGCAAAATTTGCTCTACGGGTTTCCTGTCAGATCTTTAATGACGATGGGGGCGTCATTGTACTCCGTACTAGAAGGTCATAACACAAGCTGCTATAAGCGGATGACTATCGGTTGTATCTTGGAACGCTGCCATTCTCCCTTGAGGTGTCTGGACCGCGGCCATCCTGTATTCCTGCCATTCTACAACACAGTAAATATACAGTAACTACATGTACCTCGTATCTACAGTTCTGTAGCACCTCGTGCGCTATACGACCCATGCTTGGAGCTTCTGACCTCTCTTCCCTCCGTGGCGTTGAATGATTTGCCCAAGCATACTAGGTAGACGAATTCTTGCAGCAAGAAAATCAAGAAGAAAACTGGAACGACCATGGGTTGCTTTCAGTGTACTCTGTATATCCAAAGGTACCGGATATTCTACGGTAGGCAGTCTGTAATTCTCACCTCCAATCGCTCTGCCGAGTTCCGTCATACCCAACCAAGACCTGCGAATAAGATTCGGGGAAAGAGAGGGGGGGAATCACCGCCTTGACCAATTTCCCGCCCAGCCACAACAGACTGACTTCATTATTCTGCACTGTCCGGACTGAGTAAGACCTCAAATACGTGACCAGTAACTGGAGGTAGCTTCAACCTGCCTGTCTCTCTCTCTCTCCTTCTCTTTTCCCTTTCCCCATCTCCAGTTCTTGTCTCGTTTTCCCCTCCCCGCCTTCCCAGTCAGTTTCCCTCTATCTCTTACTCGATCTTCTCATCTGCCTCCCCTTCATTCCTCTTAAATCGGCAAGTTACCAGTTCTGAAGCTTTCGCGGAGTGGAACTTGTTTACCGTAAGTCGATCTTTGACTTTGTGCTATCCGTCCGCCTTCCTCTGGTTCCCACTCTCCCAGGGCGTTTGCCTCCCGATGATCACTCTTTCAACTAGAACCCAAATTCCACCTCGAGGCTGACTAGGAGCTCTTCCTCTTCCTCTGCTGTCCACAGATCCTGATCTTAGTCCGATCCGCCGAGCGCTGAGTCCTCCTTCGCCATGACGAACTTGAAGGAGCTGCGCATTCAACCGCGCATGTACAAGAAGCCGCCATTCTCGGTGGAAGTCCCGGGGGTTGAACCCGTCGAGGGAGAGACCATCCCTCGTCGTCTGCCGGTCGCGAAAGACGGCCTTCTCGAATACCCGGCTGAAGATGCCAGCACCACCTATGAGATCTTCCGTCGCTCTGCAAAATTGTACGGAAATTCGAAGGCTGTCGGTTCACGTCGCCTGGTCAAGACCCATGTGGAAAAGAAGAAGGTGAAGAAAATCGTGGACGGTGTTGAGAAGGAGGTCGACAAGGAGTGGACCTACTTCGAAATGAGCGGTTATAGCTTCCTTAGCTTCATCGAGTACGAGAAGCTGGCGCTTGAGCTCGGTTGCGGTTTGCGCAAGCTCGGCATTGAGAAGCCGGAGAAGATCCACCTTTATGGCGCAACAAGGTACGCGTGTAACTTCTGGTGCTTGATGAATTCATACGTATAAAGAAGGCTAACGGTGGCGGTTTCACTAGTGCACATTGGCTGGCCATGTCACACGGTTCGTGCGCATAAGTGTCTAGTTGTTGATCGACCACGTTACTGATTGGATTGTCTTCTGTTTACAGGTGCTGCATCCCAGTCGCTGACGGTTGTTACTGCATATGACACTCTGGGTGAGGAAGGGCTGAAGCACTCGTTGGTCCAAACATCCAGTCTCGCCATCTTTTGCGACCCTGGCCTCATTCTCTCTGTGGCCCACGTGCTGAAGGATGTGAAGTCCATCAAGCATGTCATCTACAACACCGACCAGGAAGTCAAGAAGGATGACTTGGACAAGCTGAAGTCCGAGTTCGATTATCTGAACGTTATTAGCATTGAGGAACTTCGCAAGCTGGGCGAGGAGAACCCTGTGGATCCGGTACCTCCTAGTCGCGAGGACCTGTGCTGTATCATGTACACTTCTGGTTCGACCGGCCCTCCGAAGGGTGTCTCCTTGACTCAGGCTAACGTCGTCTCCGCATGTGAGTTTCGGATCTAACCCATGTTTCGTGCACGTTGGCATCAAAACTGACTATAGGATAGGTGCGGGTATTGATGCGATCGTCGGACCCTACATCGGACCCTCCGATTCGCTTTTGACATATCTTCCCCAGGCTCACATTCTCGAGTTCATGTTCGAGAACCTTTGCCTCTTCTGGGGTGGTACCATGGGCTACGGAAATCCTCGCACTCTCTCGGATACCTCTATGCGTAACTGCAAGGGAGATATCCGGGAGCTGAAACCTACAATTCTGGTCGGTGTGCCGGCGGTTTGGGAGTCGGTCAAGAAGGGTGTTTTAAACAACTTGAACAAGAATAACTTTTTGGTCAGGGGTCTGTTCTGGGGAGCTATGTCTGCCAAGAACTTCCTTATGACTGCTGGTTTCCCCGGGGTAGACGCGGGTGCTGGAATCCTCGATGCTGTCGTTTTCCGCAAGCTCAAAGAGGCAACCGGTGGCCGACTGCGCATCATGATGAATGGCGGTGGACCAGTCTCGAAGGATACGCAGAAGTTCTTGTCCATGGCTATTGCTCCCATGATCAGCGGCTATGGATTGACGGAAACATCGGCAATGGGTGCTTTGAACGATCCTTTGGCCTGGAACCCGGATGCTCTGGGCGAGATCCCGGGCTCGATCGAAATGAAACTCGTGGATTTCCCAGACGCCGGATACTTTGCCAAGAACAACCCTCCCCAGGGTGAAATCTACATTCGTGGGCCCAGTGTCAGCAGCTGCTACTGGGAGAACGAGCAAGAGACGAAAGAAGCATTCACCGAAGATAGGTGGTTCAAGACTGGCGACATTGGCGAGTTCGACAAGTACGGACACATCAAGATTATTGACCGCAAGAAGAACTTGGTCAAAACCCTTAACGGAGAGTATATTGCCCTGGAGAAACTCGAGTCCGTCTATCGTTCGTCCCCTGTGGTCGGCAACATCTGTGTCTACGCCGCGCAGGACCAAGACAAGCCGATCGCCATCATCGTTCCTCTCGAGCCAGCCCTAAAGAAGATTGCCAAGGAAAACGGCATCGAGGGCGAGAACTTGGAGACTTTGGCACACAACGAGAAGTTGAAGTCTATTGTCCTCAAGCAGCTCCAGGCTGCTGGCAGAGCAGGCGGTCTCAAAGGCATCGAAATCATCAACGGCGTCGTACTGTCCGATGAGGAGTGGACTCCTCAGAACGTAAGTCGAAGCATATACCAAGTAATTCTGCACGCCATGCGGCAAACAACTAACTTTTTCTTATCCGGACAGGGCTACATGACTGCTGCTCAGAAACTGCAGCGTAAGAAGATCCTCAACCGCTTCCAGGCCGATATCGACCGTGCATACGGCAAGAAATAGAGAGACTATATGAGCTATCTCTTCTGTATCCCTTTCTTATGTGTTTTCACCCATTTCCTTGTGTACTTCTTTAATCGGATATCCGCGTTTGATGTCGTGATGTCGCACCATCACTCGTCCATTGCATGTTGTCTATCTGGCTGCTTAATTGAATGATTTTTTATCTGTCATCTTGGATGTGATATGTGTATACACCACATTATTTTGCTGCTCTCAGGCCTTCGGCGCGTCACATGCTCTTTTCAGCAAACCTCTTGAGGTTTTGTCTTTAGTTTTCGGCTGTTTTGAGGGGATCGGAGAAGTAGGCGAGGTTACTGAATAGAATAAACAGCCCGGCCATCTCTCCTGTGGCTGCTCTCTATGGACTGACCCAACGACTCGATATTAACGTTGAGATCTGATCACGACTGCTACAGCAATATATGATGCTGAACATTAGTGCGTGCCGCAGTTCTACTAAATGGGCAGGAATCCCCAAGGGGAGCCCACACACCGTTTTAATCCAGTATTCCTCCTTGAATTTAGTAGCAGGACAACGCCGTGCCAGGCACCCTAATCCCCAAATCCCATAACACGCAGCGAAGTCTCCGAACTAGAAGTATAATCAGCATGTCTGGCTGACTGCCTCACGACCAGTTTTAAAGACAATATTGGGTGTCAGTGTGTTCTCCGTGAACGTCAAGTTACTATTTAGTACATACAGTAGTAGCCCATCACAACGCTAGCCCACATCTGCACTAGCGCCCTTCCCGCCCCATTTTCCCCAGGAGAGGCCAAGAAGCCCGACCCATCATCGGCCTCGATTCACAATTCTTCAACAATTAATTACTGCTGCTCACATATTTACTCCTATTCAAGCAGGTAGACCATTGTCTGCGGTGTCCCCGATTCCAATCACGGGAACCGATCACTTTCTCCGCTATTGAGCTATTGTCGGCTAGCTAGGTGTTTCCACCGTGCCAGTAATCTTTTCCAAAACACTATAACTCTGGTTGGATTTTGCTAGAATGTCGTTCTGGAGGTACATTTTCCTTGCTTCATTTTCCACCCCCCCCCCTTTACTATCCTGCCCTCTTCCTCCCTTCGGTTTGTATTGAGTGGGTGGAGTGCTTTGTTTGTTCTTACGATATAGATACTAACGACTGCGTGTAATCGACATCATCTCTAGTTCGTACAAAAGTCTCTCCCCCAAGACGCGAGCCCTCTTCGGAGTCGGCGCCATGACATGGGCGGCTATTGGTTTGTGGGCGACGCCGCAGGTGGAAGGCGCCATGGGCTTGACGCCGACGCCGGAGGAGCAGCAGGAATTGGATCGGAAACTGGCCGTTCGGGTGACGAGGGTTGAGAGAGATGGGAACTGAAAAAATGCGCTTGATATCTTTTAATTCCCCACCTACCTACTCGATACAGACACCACGGTAGAGAGAGCGGGAGAGAGAGAGAGAGAGAGGGAGGGTTCTCTATCAGCCGATCATTGTGGGTTGTCTGGGTTGGGCCCCACGACGGTTGATAAGTTGGGGAAGGGGAGCCTGGAGGTTATGTTTCCGTACGGCTGGCGCTAAGGCTACACTTCTATGATCAACCGAGGGGCGATATGGGTTTCAAACGGACGCTGTTCTGCTCATGTCGGTTTCTGATGGGACCCGAAGCTCTGTGTGCTCGTTATCGGGACTTGACCTGATCTGGCGAGAGGCGACTGGCCACTTGTCACATGAGCGTGCAAGTCTTGCAGCAGGCGGAGTTTCGAAGCTGAAGGATGCAAGGAATGAGACATAGTGGCGACCAGACGCGAATTGAGGTTAAGATGAAGAAGCTAGGAGGGAGGCGGGCAGATAGTCGGCATGTCACTGCAGGGTATGGGGTAAAGGTGGTCCTCGGTAGGCATTCGCTCCTCGTCGCGTGTCTGGCCTTGTCGAAAGTTTGTTGATGGGACACAACATCCGCGCAAGCCGTTTCGTGAAACAGAAGTCTTGACGCATGCAGTGTTGGGATGAGGTTCGGAGAGAACAAAAAGTGTGTTGATTTGGATGATTGACAATCTTGTTGTGGTTCATCTTCTTGGCCAAATAGGAATAGGTGTGAGAGTTAAAACTGCACTTGATAAGTCGAATAAAATGAAGCCTTAATGCACAAATACCATACGCAGCAAAATGGTCCATGATGCAGTCACCAAGTGAACGAAGTGCGCATCCAGGGTCTGATCCCAGAAGGTTTGGGACTTGCCCGCCTCGCCAACACCACAACGAGACTATTTAATTGAGGCCAATGTTGATGCAGAAACCAGCGTATACACACAAGGGGTGTGCATGGTGGGTTTTTTTCCCCTTCCTTTCAGGAATGTCAACCGGCCGTGGCCCATGGTCTCGGATTCGACACCCCTAGGCCGAAATCAGACCGGATCAACGGACATACTGGCCACAAGGGATCTCTGCTTCAGATGTTTCCTGGGATCTTGTTGCATGCAGTTGGCCGAGAGCCCCCTATTTTCCACATGATCCGCCCTAGACGATCCATGGGATGAGGTATTGTCGGTATTGTCGCTTCTCCGTAATAGACGGGTAGTTCTAAAGTGGCAGTAGCCGCCACACTGACCGTTGGTCAGAATTGTGCAAGACGATAGGTTTCATACCTTGCTCTGGAATCGAGATGATGCGGTGAAATCGACGAAGGATTGAACCCGACAGTCACACCACGCGCCGGATAAGTGTCGTGACTTAGAGCAAAGCGGCGCTCATGTCGGGCGCTGTTCCTCTCCAGCAAGTAATCTTTGTCTTTACCGTTGTTCACCAATGGTCCTCGTCTCGGTGGCTCGCAAGGCCCGGAGCTGATCGTTATTACCTCAGGACTTTTTCCTTTCTTCCTCCCTGCTTCCTTGTACGACGTGCATGGTGGGCTATTCTAGGGAAGCTTCATTGCGTCGAGATTGTCTGGCTCCGGTAGCCACGGCATCCCCACTTGCCACCGTTGAAAATCGATAAGCCACTGGAAGAGACAATCGAATCGGAATAATGTGAACTCTTATGATGTTCCGAGCCATAAAGGCTAGATCAGCTGCATGTGGTCCTAAAAAGGACTACTGAGTCGTGGGTGCTGAAGCTAACTTAGATGAGGGACCGGACTCAAGCATATGTGGTTGGGAACCAGATTGACGAGAGGAGAACAGGATATCGAAATCTGCCTTCCTAGACCTTTCTCCACAATTCTTAGCAGGAATGAAACAGAATTCATCTCTTATTCTGATCCACATGTGAAACCACCATTCAGAGACATAAACTATTCGGGAAGTGGATGAAGCTCAAGCCGCCATGTCCGCATCAGCAGACCGCCTACTGTAACTCCAGTACAGCCAGCCCAAGGGATACTCAAAAATAATGAGATCGTCTGGAACGGCACCGGAACGTGCCGAGAGCGGCGGTGGAGGCAGCAGCCAGCCAGCAAGCACCCCATAGAAAGCAGTATAGTCCAAGTATCGGTACCGGTATCTGACATCCATTCAGCGTGGGAGCTGCATCGTACCGTGCTAGGCTTGAGAGGAGCGCTAAGCCTTGAAGGTCAAGGCGGGACGGAGGGGGGGTAGGAGCAAAGCGCTTGGAAGATGCGGGCTTCCTAACGTGATTAAAATCAGCGGTCTAATGTATGTCCGGTCGATCATGGAACGCACTGGTGGATGATCATCGCGTTAGTCGCATGTTCCTTTTTTGACGTTGCTCCAGTCTTGTCATTTGCAGCCGTGGATAGTGAAGCATCCTGGACTGTGCAGATCGATCGGTTAATTGAGAGCCGAAAGACGGGACTGGGCTGGACAGAACTCCAAAGGTGATGGACCAGGCTGGGAAAAGCAAGAAAGGAAATTGTTGCAAGTCAAAGCCACATTTAGCGAGCCAAACAGATTGAGGACGAAGATGAAGAAGTGCTATCCGTTATAGTACGTTAGGAAGGATAATTCACCCCACTTCACTAACTTCTCCCAACAACAACAACAACAACAACAACAGCAGCAGCAGCCACAGCCACAAGAACAACAAAAGAAAGAAGATGCAGACGAACAAAGAAAAGACGAAAAAGAAAATGCTGGTGGAGAAATAGAACCCAGAGGCGGAAGAGGAGGTTAGAGAATCCTGAGCTCCGGACAGTAAGCAGTAACTGACCTACCGGTAGGTGGCCGGCCGTCAAACTTGGCAGGTGCCATCTATTGGACTGTATGTACACAAAGGACACAACTGTATAGTAAGGTGGTGGTGTATATTGTATATTGTAGATTCACTCAATGCTACAACATTTGCTGTATGATAAGAATAATACACATCAAGGGGAAAAATTAAAAGCTTGCTGACTTCGATCTTCCTCATCCTCATTATCGGGGGCTGACAGAGTTCGTCTAACTCTGCCCCCTCACGATCCCTTCTCTTGCCTCCGATGTTCCTATTGCTGTTGTTTCTCTCCTTTCTTGTTTTTTTTTTTTCACTCTCTCCCAGTCGTCCAATCCCATCTACACCACCAGGTCCACGGGCTCATCGATAGACGTTGGGAAAGAGGAGAGAGGCAAGTGGATGGAACTCAGTCCAGCCCTTCTCGACCGAGATGCAGACCCTTCCCCGCCTCCTATCACAAACGGATGCTAAACCAGAGATGTCCACTTTGCCATTGAACCCCGAATGCCTCGCCCAGAGGTGATCTTGTCCATTTGCTTCTTTGAGTATGGATCAATTCTCGTGTTTTTTTTCTTTGTGGTTTGCTTTCTCTCTCTCTCTCTCTCTCTCTCTTTATTTATTTAATTTTTTTTTAAAACCCCTCTGGGTCTGGGCAATCTAGCCTCCTACTCCCTGCCCCTCTTCATCCCACCCATGTCGGTTTGACATGCATTATTAGGTTGGCCTGACAGCGGCGGCAACTCTCCAATGAGTCTCAAATGGGCAACATCGGAGAGATTCTGACCCCGGTCAGAGCTAAATGTTAGGCTACGAAGGTTACACATTCCCTGTTTCTAAGGTTTCCCTTGCAGTTGCAGTGCTCATTATCGGGTTCTTATCGTGGGGTGGATTTTGGTCTCCCTGGTTTGATTACCCTCGCCACCCATCCGGCCAAAATGCTGGCTTACTACTCCTTGCGGATGATCCGTAATGGGACTCATAAGATACAGATACCTCATTCAATGAAGAAAGAGGAGAAGAGACATAAAAAGACTAAGTTAGAGGCGAAGCGTGAGCAAAGGTACTCATCAAAATTTCGTAGAAAGGAACTCAGAACCGCATACAGACGTCAGCATTTGTACCGGTAAGTACAATTTCGCTTGCTGCCGCTATATGAAGTAAATCAATAACCTTAAGCTATCAGTCTATATCGAACACATAGAAGACTCCGGGTAGGCCACCTCGCAAGCATCCGAAAATCTTTTCCTTTTTTACCAAAATAAATAAGTGACAATGGTTCACACAGAATAAAAGAGAAGTAGAAAAGAAAAGAAAAAAAAAAGGCAAGGGCTGGGCAGCGAGTGAAGAAGGAGAGAAACTGGTTTACTTAATTTTGATCCTGCCTAGGCTATGATGAGAGGGCAAAGAGATCCCTAAGGCAGACTGAATGATCAAGCAACCAATAAACGGAAGTTGCGGGTGTGAGAGGAGAAATGTTAATGGAGGTCCAAGAGGCAAAAGGGATCCACCAGACAGCAGGCCAAGTTTCATAAGCTCGGAGGAGAGTAGCATCAAGGGAGTGGTAGGGTCAAGCCAAACAAGCCGGTGATTAAGCGCACAGACTCTGAGAATTTGGGAAGCGACCATACGAACTGCCATCGCTGCCGCGAGTCGAGTATATGGGATCATACCCACTGCTTGTAGAAAGGTGGAAGAGATTTGGGGCTATGCGTGATGAGTGTTTCATATAATGCGGCGAATCATGCTGGTCGTTCGACACGAACGAGACCATCGGGTCATAGGTCTCCGTATATCCGTTAGCAGATTCATCGCTGTTCTTAGTGATAGAGTCATAATCAAAGGACGGCAAATGGTGACGATACTGGCTGCTGGGCTTTCGATTATTCAGGACATTGAAACCAGGGTCTTGGTAAGAATCCATACTGGAGGTACTTTTCATCGAATCCATGGGATCCATCGTGTCCGTGATGAGCCCCAGGTCAAACGCTGATGACGAAGATGACGATATATGCGGGCTCTCACTGAGCGGTGACTGGTCGGCCGCTGTCATTTGATGGTAGTCTGGTCTAGCGTAATGCGGACCGCTACGGTGTGAAGAGTCGTACGGCATCAAGGTCAAGTGAGACCGTGCAGCCTGTCCAATGCCCGGGGGTAGGACAGCCCCTCCGGTGCCGTCGCCCGAGCCACCACTTCCTCCGTCTGGACCCATGCTCGTTGAGCTATCCCGTCGGCCATCTTTGTAATGACCTGGAGAGCGACCGCGGACGACCATTGGATGTGAAAGCCGTCGAGCAATCTTGTACCATTGAGTCTCAGTTCCGCCCACCGGATGCGATACCTGTGCATATAGCTCTACCACCAGATTGTAATATTGCTGTTGAGCCCGTCGCTTGCCGTTGTTTGCCGTTGCTTTCTGAAACTGAATGCGTTCAAAAGTGTGTTGGGTTGGGGGCTGTGACGGCTGTGGGGCCCCAGTGTACGTGGAGGCATACTCCATGGGTATTCCGGCCGATTGTGATGTCAGTGAGTAGCCGTGGGGACTGCTGCTGGATGCCCCAGCATGGCTTAAGGCTAGCGGAGAAGTTTGGCATGGCTGAAGCACGATCTTGCCTGGTTTTCTTTCCGACTGTTTGTCTCGCTTCGGAGTGTGCTGTACCAGCTCTCGCGGCTCCCCGCATTGTGCGTTGACTATTGCCGAGATAGACATGGAGAATGACAGAATGCGCTCCGCCGTTGATTGCTCCGAGAACTTCAAGTAGAGCGGGCCGTGCGGCATCGGGCACAAGGAAAATGAACATGAGACCGAAAAGTAGTTACGGCGATAGCAGGTCCATTTCTCGTCCACTTGGAAGAATCCTTTGTGGATCTTCGCCTGTATCTCAGGTCTAATCGATTGACTGCCAGAGATAATGGGGTGAATGACGTTCGTCTCATGAAATGGAGGCGCATCTGCCATCGGCTGCGCTAAACGTTGGACTGGATCCATTAGTAGGTTCGCCGACTGCCCGAAGAGCGAGCGTTCGACGGACCCATCGAGGACTCTTGGGGTTGTGGTATACGGAGGGAGCCTGCCCATTTCGGGCAAGGCAGACAGTGGTGGGAATGTTCCGCGGTGAAGTGCATAGCCTGAGTAACTATCAGATCTGCCTACTGAAACTGCGGTGGCTTGCGATGGCGACATGTTGGTCGGTGGCTGACTATATGGATCCCGGAATTTTCTTATCAATCAACTCATGTTGGCGATAACCTTCCATGCAAGTAGAAGGCAGACTTACAGCGCAGGAGGCATCCGATGTGACCTGAAATCTGACATCCGATCATAGGATAGCCCAGGAGAATGTGAGTAAATAGAATTAGATGCGGATGAGAAGGTCTCTAGTATCAGAAATCCCTCCTGTTAGCGGGGGTTCGGCCAGCTACAACAAAAAGAATAGCTAGAGTGGTTGGGAACAAACCAGAGCACGAGTCAGTGGGGCTCATAATCATGGTTGGCGACGTTGCGAAGCTGCGAACTCATTTAGTCATGTTGCTGTGTCTGCGAGGAGGTGTGGGAAAGTCTTGAGAGAATAGTGGCAATGAGGGCCAAAATAACATAGAAGAAAAGAAAGGCCAAGTATAACTCATTGGCTTCCAACGCATCATGATTGCAAGGCATGTATAAACGTATCAGAAGCGATGCGAAGAGTCCAGTGATGCGACCAGGGAGCAGCATCCCATGCACTATGCAAGAGACAAACTACCAAACCCAACTTTTGATGCAATAAGGAATAAGGATGACAGGCCGAAACGGAATATCAGAAGTTATTAGAAAATCTAAATGACCAAATATTCGGACAAGCATGCCGTGGTGGAAAGGAAAAGAAAACAGACAGAAAAAAAAAAAAAAAGATAACAAGGATTAATCCAAAGAGGCCGCAGAGGCAGAACAGAAACACAGAGGGTTGAACAGCTCGCTGCTCGGTAGTCGAGCTGTTTGGACAAGAAGGGAATGCTGTAACTAGTGCAGTGGCTGCAAGCGGGACAAGTGGAGAACGAGGATGGTCTGAATTGAAAGAGGATTGAACTTACGGTACATCCTGCAGTGCAGGCTGCTGTGTGTTGTATCGCAAACCGTTGGTAGCAGGTATTGAGACAGGCTGCGCGAGAGGATGGCCAACGGCGCCACCTCTCCGGCTATTTTCGTCTTCGTCCATTGAAAAAGATGTTGATCCAGAAAATGGTCGTTGCGCTCCAGCGTAGTCTCCGTCACTATTGAGGGGACCATCTAGTGGAAAGGTATTTTGCAAAAGAGTTGCTGATGATGAACCCATGATTAGTAGGGTAGCTTTTTGAGAATGGATGCCAACGGGGAGGTCAAGAGATAGAGGAAAGCATGATGAGGTAGAGAAGAGAAGGGGTCGAGAAACACCACAACCACATGGTTTTTTTTAAAAGAGTCAGAGAGCGCGCGCGATAGCGAGGGGAATTGCATAAAAGTGAGAGAAAAAAAGCGAGAATTAAAGAAAGGAAAAGAAAAAAAGAGAAAAATTGGGAAGGGGGGGGGGAAAGAAATGAAAAATGAATAATAGTAGTAATTGACGAAAAAGGTACAAGAAGATTTAGCTTCCGCCAGGCTAGCATGGGGGAAGAAGGGTTCAACTCCATACCCTGTCAGCCAAGGAAACAGTACAAGGAAATCGAGCATTCTGAAAATTGTGTAACCAAAATGGAAGCTTGAAGTGTAGGGGAAAAAAGAACGAAAGAGAGGATCTCAACGTCACTCCTACCCCCGGCGGATGTAGATCGGCTGTCAGAAGCATTCGCAACCGGGGCGAGGTCACGAGCCCACCTAGTCGGCCGCATCCTGAAATTGACGGGACTTTGGCCAGGGTAAGGATGGTCAAGGGAGTCGAATCAGGGCCAGAGAATGATAAGGACAGAACCACTTACAATGATTCATTTGGAAATAGATTCCCACAGAAAGCGGCAATACCTCAAAAGATAGACAAGCTCTCAAAGCTGAAAGAATAAGAAGAAGAAGAGGAAGAAGAAGAAGAGGAGGAGGAGGAGGAGGAGGAGGAGGAGGAGGAGGGGAAGTGGGTAAAAGAAGACGCAGCGAAGAACTGTAAGAGAGAAGAACAGGATTATAATGAGAAGACGAAGCCACTGCCAAAGATCGATGGATAAACTTTTGAGGATTGATCAAACCACGCCTGAGGACGGGTTCGTGCCTGGGGCGTCTTCGATTTGATTGTCAATCCAAACTGAGCAGCGGCAAAAAGACCCTGTCAAAACTAGGCTCAAATGACACTCTTCACAGGGGTATACTGCAGCCTTGTAAGCGTTGCTGACAACTAGTATTGTTAGTGAGGCCTCCCCAGGAGGCTTGCTACCACGCGGTTGGAAAGGGTCGTCGCTCTTACCCGGAAATATAGTCTGTCTTCAGTTTCCTGGCGTGGCAAGAGGGTGCTAACTCTGAGGCAATAGCACTGAAATCTATCAGTGAGACGGACCTTTTAACAGTCAACGATGACAGACAACGATAAATAATCAAAGGTATGAGTTAGAATCATGAAGCTGGCCTATCGCTCGGTTTCCCTGCAAAAGACAATATAGGCGATGAGGCCCAGAGAAAGCGGGAGAAGACCTGGGAAGTAAAACAATAGAGAGGGTAGAAAGACTATCGGCCGGCAGGGACGCTAAAAGCAATAATGGCAATAAACAACATGGACGGGAAGATGAAGAAGAAGAAAAATAAGAAGAAAGGACAACAGGAGAGCAACTTCATACATATGCCTCTGGAGACAAGTGACTAAGAAGACCTGAGGGTCGTGGGCAAGTTTTCTGATTGGTATTATGGGATTGACGTAGACAATGGACGGGATCAATACAGCCCTGTTGCTATTAATCCTGTTGCTGATGTCGAGCAACTCTCGACGAAAGCCTTCCAAGACAAAAACTCGCAGGTTTCATGCAGCCAGTGACATCTCCATGACTCATGTCAAGGCTATGAGAAGCATCACCAAGAATGGCACTGGCTCGGGTCCGAGAAAAAGTGTAGGTCCCAAGGCCGAACTTCAGAGCGAGAACTCGAGGTAGGAAAGCCAGAGACAGGGAGACTCCCGATGCAAGAACAGGAATCAAGAACATTGTGACTTACTGGAATGTGCGCATCGAGAGGCAGAAGAAGTATCTTGCATCAATTGATGCAGGCTTTCATTCTCAGCTGCAACCCTATGTATATGTAGATCGGTCGACCCAGAAAGTCGGTATTTCACGTCAGTAGTTTCGATTGTTGAAGCAGCAGGAAACTGCTTCTCGGGAGATGAAATAGAAGGCCCGACAAAAGACTCAGAGGTTCGAACTTTGCTGAGACCGTATCCCGGTGCCGACGGTTAAGGGAAAGGAGCAAGGCTGAGGCGACAATATTTGCGAGGGGCCTACTCGCTTGATATTGATTTTCTGAATGTTGGATAGAGATGCCTCGCTCACGGTCCCTCCTTTTGTTCACGGCAACCAAGACAACAAGAAGCGCACTTCAATCTCCGTTGTCTACTTAGGCTGGCCCCTTTACGGCATCCAATGGGCAACCCTGGTAGAAATGTGCGGCGGAAATGGTCTGCAGAAGATCGTTGTGCACAAGCCCTGAAGCTCCAGGTTTGCCCATTTAAGCTTGAGAACAAAATACCACCCTCGCCACGAGTTTGCTGTTGAGCTAGACCATGTCAGGGTCCAGAATCCTGCCTTGTTCCAACTTGGCCGTCGAATCGGTCTCGAATAAAGAAAGAGTGAATTACAATGGGTGGTGGTGCACTTAGCCTTTGAGTAGATGATTATGTATTCCTGAAGAGCGATGTGATCCATGTCGATCTTGCTCTTCTGGCTTGGGTCACTGTTGATACTACTTGTTGTCTGCCTGCTCTTGCGGAGCGCGTGCCTTCAGTCTTCGAATCAACACGTTTCCATCCACAAAATAATGTCGTTTCTTTTTCACTTGATGGACGAAATAGGAAAGAAACTAAACCCCTCAATCAGAAACAGAGCAGCGGCCTTCAAGGGAAAGATTGACGTCTCATCCAGACTATTTCCAAAAAAAAAAAAAAGAAAAAAAAAAAAAAAAAAGAAAAAAAAAAGAAAAGAGGGAGAAGTTTTGAAAAATCAAAGCTGGACCCTGTCAGAAACCGTTGGAAACACAGAGCATTGGTCAGATTCCATGTGACATCTCTCTGGCCCAAGGCCAGGCAGATTTAGCGCTGCAAACTCCGTGCGGAATGAACCCCAACTTCGGCACAGTTCGACTGGAAGCCTGATTGGTGAACTGTTCTATACTCCATACAGAACATTACTGATGAAGTCAGCTGTCCTAGTGTGTGAACACCCGACGAACGGCAGAGTGCAGCAAGACCAAATAAGCTGGTACTAGAACCGATGTGCGGCGATCATTGCCCCGGGAATTCGTGCAGACCCCAGCCCCATGATGGGGATTGTCGATGCTACTACTGAGCTTGGGCAGATGCAGATAGCCAATAGCTTTCCGGACCGTCGAAGAAAGGTCGATGTACTCCGTATGCCATGCCAGCTGGCCATAGCAAGTCAGGGTTGGTCTGCCAGAATAATTAGAAAAAAAGAAAGGATTGAAGTTAGCTGAAAAAAAACTCCGCCTCTTCATGGTTCTTTCCTCAGGATCTCGAGACACTCAAAGCATGAAAAAAACAGCGATTCTTGCATGAGTAAACGATCAGGCGATCGTCAGATTTCGATCCAACGGTCGATTTTGAGGACCATGATCCGTGATGCTTGTTCTCTCACCGACATCGCCGAAAGAGCCATTAATTTTAGATATGCAGCCGGTATAGACTGCAGTAGCATGGATAACACGCCTGTTATGATTTGATTGGATATTTTGACCGAATCGCATGTACCTCAACCTCAACAACCCCTTTCTAGTCCTACCAATTCTCGGTGGGAAGCGTACATGTGCTGCACACAGCATGTTTTTCCAGAAACGATCAGGTCCACCGCCAGGTAAGACAGCCTAGTCGAATTCTCTGTATCTGGAAAGGAATGATTTTTGCGCGGGAGTGGGGGGTAAATTTTCCCCCCCCCCCTCTGCATATTCTGTTCAATGGTTGCTTTTTCCTCCCCCCTCTATCTCCTTCTCTTTCATCCTAATGGGAGAAGTGGTCTGTGGCTGGATGATCGTCCGAACCTGCAGGAAGCTAGTTGGTTCAGATGTGATATGCACAGTGCTGAAATGAGCCGCCAAGAAGACATCATTGGAAGAATGTCCGAGTGAGATTTTCGCGTGAAAGCCAGTCAAGCCAGCCATTGAAGGACGGTGAATCCAGAATACAAAGTCAGTCCTTAATAGTAGAGGGGATGTCGTGCAGGATGTGCCCGCGGGATGCGGCGCGAATCCCATGGTAACCTTGAACAGGGGTGGGGTGAAGGGCGCAAGGCAAGCTTGGGACGCGAAAGGACGTTGCATCTCAAGCCAGGTTTGGGGGAGAGGCCCGTTGATTGGGATAATCCTCTGCGGGGTGGATCCATAATCAAAGGAGATGATCTGATTTCACACAAGTGCCAGAATAAGATCACTGCTTCCAGAGTAGAACTACGGAGTAGAGAATTCATCAAGATGGACTTGGGTGATTGTAAGGATGCATTTTCCACCTCCTGCTTTACCATTAGTTAACTTCTACAGAAGCAAGATGAGCCTTTGGAGACACTAAGCCAAAAGCGGAAAAATTACAGAAGGTAAGTTAAGTTACTCCGTACTTTCCAAATGGCACTGCACGTGCATGGAGTTGCCCAAAGGGGATTAGCACCATGCCACTGGCATGGTGCTTGTATTCAGTACCTTCTGCTCTACCACCATTGTTGTTATCAAGTTCAACCACCCGATTCCAAGTCGGTCTCCACTACAATTCGGTGCCAATACAGTGCCATATTCTCCAAGTCTCAATCAAGGTAAAGCAGGAAGGAAACCGACTCTCTCGGTTCCTTTGACAAGGGGAACAAAAAGGCCCGAATGCCGACAAGGCCCCGAGGATAGCCTTCGAGTGCTAGTCAGTGGACTGGACTGGGCTGTGTACACAGTCTACCTAAACAACAAACCTTAAAACTTTGCGCCTGTTCCAGCTACTTGGCCAAGACTTCATCGGGCTGACTAGGCAGTTTCTAGGACATCTCTGCGCGAATCAGAGAGCCCACACGGAAACGGGTCATTGTTACTCTGACTGATAGTTATACATTGCATCTTCGATTTCTCCCCGATTCGACTCGAGCCCAGTCCCTTTTCTTGGAAGAAGATGCAGCCCCCGTTCATTCATGATGGTGCCTACGTTAAGGTTCAAACAAGGCTTTATCGAAGACCGAGTTCTCTAACCCAAGTGGGACTGGATTGGACCTGTCTCTTCAGTCGCATCGCTACCAAATTGCGCTACTGGCGCCCCTCGACCGATGCTCAGCTTCGGTCCTTCACATTTAGAACGCGATCTATCCTTTTCGCCGGTTGACTTTACCCGTCCCAGTGGCTGATACCCTTTCCTGATGCAGGCTCCTGTGCAACTGCAGAATAATTACAGTACCTTTTCTGGTCCATGCTCCCGCAAGGAAGCCTGTCCTGACATGTTTTGGGCTGCAGACGGCCGATATTATGGTTTGGACTGACAACAAAGCCCCCGCTAGACGACCTTCTTTGTTGATCCAGCAGCTGCACTTGAGGCGAGTCCAGAACATTCGGCTTTAATTTCCGGGATCCTTGATAGACTTCTCCATTGGATGGATCCTCGACAGGATCCTGGCTCTAATACATGAGAAGTTATGCGGATTACGATCATCACTTTGCATATTAGCCTTCCCATCGGATCATTCTTACCGGACAGCCGGTTCTGGCAGCAATAGCCTTCCGAGACTATCCGGTTCTATAGCTCATGCAAGCTGTAGCAGCTTTTCTTCAGCGACTAAGCTAATATGCAATTGAGCTTCATTATTAGACCGAGTATGCCGTGACGGATGCACAGGTACTACTACAGCGCGTGTTCTAGGTAGGAGCATCATACTTGACGGGAGCGTCGGGTCCGAGGGTATGCCGGTACCTCCCAGTTTACTTGTGAATGGCTTGGTTCTTCGCAGTATTGAAAAGCCAAAACAAAGCGACTTCAAAATACTGGGGTGTCCTTGAGTTGATCCCACTGATCTCTGAACTATCGCTAGTTATAGGACAAAGAAGTTCATCATTGGCAGGTCTTGAATGTCGCACATCCAGGTTCAATGTTTGTAGACGAACCCCTTCCACGGATTCATGTTAGTGGTGTTTCACTCTCCACCTTATCCTCGAGGCCTCCTTGAATTGAACGGCCCCTCTTACAGTCAATCATGATGCGGCTGATACCTTGTCAAGGTAAATCAGCTTTGCTACAAGAGAGCGAACACGGTGCTGATATTCCACATTCTCTTTCCTCGTGGCCGCCCTCGTTGGTTGGGTTGCTGTCAAATCTGGCTCCTTTGTGCAACTCGACGGGATTGGGGTCAGACTCAAAAGGCTGCCTGGAAATATTATTCTGGATCTCTTTCCGCTCGCAGAAAGGACTGTCTATCGAGGACGCCACGGACATCAAGTCCAACTGCCGGCCCGTATCTGAAAACCGCTGCAGAAGGCACCAGGTTTTGGCCAGGGAAATCGTCCTATCACGCCCATCCTCTCAATCCGACCGGACATTCAAACTGTATCGCATAGCCTACAACTCGCAGAGCAACCACGGATAGGGCTTGAGGATTGACGCCGATCAACGCCTTCGAGGCAGCTGCTCAAGGGAATACGAACGAAAAGAACCGAGATGGTATGATGCCTGCTGGCACCCAGCCACGGGGTCCGCTTCATTGAATGAGTCAAACTGGATAGGACCATCGTCATACTTGATTGGGTAAGGCGGGCGTGGGTGACGTTGAGGAAGGGTGGCGGGCAAGGCCCCCATTTGGCGAGATGGATATGCTGAATCCCGTGGGGGAGTCGGCTATTCCAGTGAATGGCCAGTGCCAGCTCAGTTGTCTCGCTTGGGTGACACAGGCAGAAGCTCGCAAGTTGGTTTTAGAGGGTGGGCATATCAAGGCTCGACGGAATTACTCGCAGGGCGATACACAAGACCATTGTCGACTGAACTATCCAACTCCGTGCCCATGCAATGTAACCAATGCTGGCAGGAGTCAGCACACCATCTACAATACCTTCCGAGCAGTAGCCATTGGTGCAATTGCGAAGGTAGATGCTATACGCCTCCAGTATGCTGACTTGGCGTCACGCCTCGGATCCAACAGCAGGCATTTGCTTATCTGGATGGCAGACGGACTAGGCGGAGGTCATGACGCGTTGATGTTGGTTCTTGTTCGTCTGATTATGCCTACATTCCTTGACGGAGGGGATCAACCAATGTAGAGGTAAGTTCCCTAGCTTGCCACCGAGCAGTGACTTCCTCCGAGGGCTTCTAAAAAGACATCACTAATGTTAGGTACTGGGCAGGGACTTACTGGAACAGTAGCGTGTGTGAGGCGCGGGGAGAAAATACGTCAATCTCAGGATCTTCCGTCCTGTCGCTTCTTCCTCTCTGCCATCCGAGGTACCCACGGGCCGTCCTCTCAGCCTGGTGGACGCTTGTATAATGCAAGCATATCCTTGACAGGCCTACTTCAATAGTCCATTCGGTGCAGCCTCTCCACGCTCATCCGCCGCTTCCACCGTCTACGTGTGGCCTATGGCGAACCATCAGCCCCCGAGCGATGATCGGTCTGCACTCAGTTCCCTTCCAGACCTCCGCACAGGGACTAGGCCTTTTGGTCTCAGAGAGAAACAGCTGGCAACAATGCAAACTGACCCATATCGGACAAATTCTCTTGAACGACTGCTGCATAGCGGACCGGGGTGGCAGGCCGAGGAGAAGAGTCAATGCATCTACGTAGAAAAAGACTAATACTCCTGCCAGAAGCGAACACAATGCGGATATGGTAGGAGCTTAAGGGGGTGGGTGGGTATTTGCCCCTCTCCCCCCTCTGCCCAGCTTTTTGGACGGTTTACTCGTTACGTCCACATGATAATAAGGGCCACCTCGAACCAGACTTTCTATCATTTGAGGGTGTGTGCCTACAAGCCCACGCTAACTTTGTGCAAATGCAACGTGATCTCGTCCCAGGACCTAGTAAAAGAGCAACTTTTCTCTATGCACGCGAAACCCTCACAGCGAATCAGGCCAAGGAAAGAGGAGGTGTAATCAACCAACTAGAAGCGCAGGCGAAGAGACGCCAAACATGAGACCATCATCAAGCAAGCAAGCAAATTTGAAGCATGTAAGCAGACGAGCTAGGCAGCTCAGGCAGCCCAGGCAGCCAATCACAGGAGATCCTCCAACTCGAGCCCACGACATAAGGTATGTACGTAGGAACCAGCGATATGAAGAACCGTGCAGATACCCGGCAAGAGCAACACCCCCAAAACACTGCTTCTTTCTCTTTTATTGTATAAGACTCACCCAATGCACACACGCGCGCACACACATAGACGCAAGCTAGCGAAAAATGACACGTTGGGATATGTCCTTTTCAGTAATCATCATTATCGATCGGATCATACAATACAAAGAAACAAAGAGTAGTAGCTGAGGAATCCCCTTTTTAAATCATGAAAAAAAGGAACCCCGCTTGAGGGAAAGCGGCCAAGGTGTCGTGAACCAGGAAAATAAGATAGGAATGGGAAGTTTTTGAAGAGGAAGAAAAGGATGTGGAAGGGTTGTAAAATTTAGGAGAGGACGAAAAGAGGTAGAAGGAATCTAAGTAGCCCGCTTGGCGAATTCGACGCGCAGAATAAGGTGGCGGTAACCGACTGGCGAAAGAGAGAGAAAGAAGAGATGTTAGTTTACTTGGAGCTTGTGGGTTGAGGGGCGAAAAAGGGGAGAAAAGCTTACAGCCATCCATCTTCTCGCAGGCACGGGCAGCATCGCTGCGGTCCGCGAAGCTGATGAAAGCGAAACCCTTGGCCCTCTGGGTCTCGCGATCTCTGGCCAAAAAGACTCTGGTGACACGACCGAAGCGTTCGAACAGATCCCGCAACTCGCCTTCCTCTGCCAACTCGCTGACCTGTTGCGGGTGTTAGTTTATTGCGTATCATGATGAGCGGGGGTTTGGATGTGAGATGGGGAGGGACAGCATTCTCTGCGTCAGAGAATGAGGGATCCAGATATTGATCGAGAAGGGTGTAAGTGAATGGTAGGCGAGTGTGGTGTATGCGCCATGATTGCCCACACACATACCACACACACATACACAGAGACTTAACCCCACTTCTCAAGCCCAACAGGATACCGAAGGTAGTAGTGAAAAGGAACCCCAAAACAGAAGAAAACTTACGTTCGTAACTCTCAAAGTCGCCAGATCGTCCTTCTCGAACTTGCCAGCCATTCTCTCGCCGCCGCCCGCAGCACCCTTGCGCAGATGAGGAGGCACGTAGCTGCCCGAGGCAGCGCCCAGTCCGCCCGCGGCGGGGGCATCCTCGGCGCCGCCCTCCATACCGCCAGCACCGCCGGCGGGCTCGTCGACGGGGGCCATGGTGTCCTTGAAGGGACAGCGGGCAGTAAAGTGCTCGCCGCTGCAAATACGACACTTGACCTTCTTGTCCTTGAGCTGATCCTTCATGCTGCCCTTCTCGGGGTTCTTCTCCTCCTCGGCGGCCTGGATCTTCCAGTTGATGCTGGGACGGAAGGCGATGTTCTCACCGACGGAGGTGGTGTCGAAGGAGGGGCCGGGGGCGTGGCCCTTCTCGAGGCCGAACTTGGCCCAGCTGCGGCGCTCGGCGACCTGAGGGTTGACATGTTCGCGGACAACGGTGGTCTTGATGCGGCGGGTGACCTTAACTTTCTTGCCTTCGTCGTTGAAACGGTACGAGACTACGGTCTTGGTGCCATCTTTGTTCGTCGTGATCTGCTGTGCGGGGAGGGCGGAGGGGTCGTCAAACTCCTCGTCGTCGGCCCAGTCGGCGCGGCTGCAAAAAATGAGAATTCGTTAGTGTCAAGACCAGAGAATAGGTCGGAGAGAATAGGAGCAGTCCGTTGGGGGATTTTTTTTTTTTTTTCAGAAGAGACCAAAAGAAAATTTTCGGATAACTTACTTTCCTAGCTTGGACATTGTGTATGGGGTGTGTATGTTGGGGAGAGGATGAACACTTGGATGGCTGGTTTTCTGGATTTCACAATGGAAGGCGAATGAATCCGTTGTGGATTTGTTCGCGGCGCGGCAATTTACTCGTGGCGCAGGTGCTTGTGGCTGGTGGTAGGATATGATCACGTGATGAGCATTGTATGCTTATCGGAGTGACTCGAGCTCATTTCCTTCTTGGATCTCATGCCTTCATTCTGTCTGGGAGACAATCAACAAATGCGGCTAGTATTTATTATGCTCAAGAGAAAATGTCTAGGCCATATTGGCTTCTTCTTGATCTATCATCTTCCAGAACAGAAGGCAAGTAAGTCGAGTAGACCATGCAGCAACACTGCACCGCTTGGACAGAATCTTGATAATGACAAGCCAGTGTGGCTTACGATCTGCTGAATTTCGTGGCTCGATTGACCGTAGCTAGGCGGGACGATGTACTCAAACTATGTTTGTCGTAGGCGTGTTTTCTAAGGAGGTATGAATGCCAACTGAACAAGATGATAGTGATACTAATGGTCTGGCGTTGACGACATGCGAGACCGTCAATGCCAGCGGGTAACGATGATAGACAGCTGGCAGCATTCGGGGTATAAGGTTCATCGTGAGGCGAGTGCCATGATGGACATATCGCAAGGGGAGGCAGGATACGCAATGGTTATGTTCAGGGCGAGTTCTACAATCGACACGACCAGGCATTTTCATGATAATCTCACGTATATTGACTTCCCGGCTCGTCTGCACGGGAGTTATTAAAATCAACAATATTATCTATATACAAAAATACCAGCTGCCATGGCAGACATCGTCATCCTCCATGCGGAAACCACCATAGCCAAGTTAAGACTTGCTACCATGGCAGACATCGTCATCCCCGCATGAAGAACCACCACAGCCAGGCTGATTTTTCATACCAGACATGAAAAAAAAAAATACCTATCCCAAGAAAACCCGTTCCCAAAGTATTGTATATTGTTATGAAAGTTGCACGCATTTACCGACCAAACTTTTTCAGCTCGATGGGGCGGAGGATGGCATGCACAACAAACGAGAACAAGAGGGCCAATTCAAACCCGATATCGCCGTCATGCGAGCGCTTTGCAATGGGTCCGACGAACCATGTCTCGCTCATACCAGTGACCATACCGACGACACCAAAAGCGAAGGAGACGCATGCAGCGAAGCCGTAAGGGAGCTTCTCAGGCGTGTCGTAGTGCTCGGGGCGGTATCCCCCGAAACCACGACGGACAATGAAGTGATCTGCGATGGCGATACCGGAATAGATGGCCAACCAATAGGCAATGAAATCCATCAGGTTCTCGAGAACTTCTTCAAAGTGAGAGTATCCAGGAATAGCAACGGCCACGGAAACACACGAGGCCAGGAACACCCAAATGAAACGAGGAACTCTTTGAGTCTGATGACTCAGAACCTGAAGAGTGAGGGAGACAGAATAGATGTTGGGGCAGTTGTTCGCGATGATCGAAAGAGAGAGGATGACCAAGCAGAACTTGCCGAATCCACCGAGCGGCTCCACAATAGCCCAGATGATACCACCATTTCCGGATGCGGTGTACCCGGCCATGTATTTGTTGTCGCCGTTGTTGACCATGGCAGCGGTGCCAACAGCAATACCCAGGAACTGAGTAAAGAGAAGGGGAGGAATCAGACCGGCCCAGCAAGCCAGGAAGATCTTGCGGCGGCTGCGATCCGAGGGTTGGTAAACAGTATAGTCAGCAGCATAGCTAGTCCAGCCCGTAGCAAAACCATAGATGGTGGCACCATAAGACAGGACGGAGCCAATCTCGGCACCTCCAGTTCCCATGGGAATGTTCCAGAAATCGCCCGAGTGGGCAAACATGCCGAAGACGATCATGAAGACGATGAAGGTGGGAATCCAGCTGTAGTACTCGTACAAGTGAACAACCTTGTAGCCGGCGAAAGTGACGAGAAGTGTGCAAATGGCGATAATCAAGATGCCCGCGAAACCAGGGACGTTGCTGTTCACCGCGTTGAGCAATTGAGCACCAACGATCGAGTTGGCCGCAGACCAACCCAGGCAGGATAAGACATTCAGAAGAGCGACTACGAAGCGAGTTGGTTAGCATGAGTAGTTCGTAAGTCGATACGAGGATGCCTTACTGAATCTTGTCGGCCAGTAACCGAACCAGAATCTGGACAGGACCATCTGACGAAGACCGAAAGCGGGACCGAAGCAGGAGAACCAGCAGACAGTCAAGACACCAAGCAGGTTGAAGAAGAGACAGACGAGGATGGAGTCGACAAAGCCAAGCTCGAAGCTCTCAGGACCCAAGATGCCGATGGCGAAAGAACTAACCACCATGTTGGCTGCCAGCCACTGCGAGGGGTCAGTTTGGGAGGCGGTCTTGTGATAACCAGCGGAAAGCCGGCAAGACAAAAGCATAATGCAGTAAACTAGGTACACACCATGCTGCTGATGTTGAAGTACGAGGTATCCGTCCGTTCGTTCTCGGGGACACGCTCGACACCTCGTTGTTCAATGTTGAACTTTCCAGCCAGCCGCTGAAGCTTTGCATAGACCGAATTGCCGTACATGAAGCTTTCCCCAGGGACAGCGCCATCGCTGCTGTCATCCATAGGCGCCTTGGCCACCTGAGGGGCCTTTTCAAGGTCCGAATCGATTCCACCAAACATGATGTTCCGCGTATAATCTCAACGGGGTTGTAGGATTGTTGGATTTGAGTGATGGAGTACTAAAGACTCGAGATTGCAAGTAGTTGATCGATACAAGAGCTTTTCAAAAGCTCAAGTATTGAGTATAAACTCAAGGGGGGAGGGGGAGGGAGGAGAGAGGACGAAACGACGACCACATCTTTCCTTCTTTTTTCTTTCTTCCTCCGTTGGAAAGGCGGGATCGAAGTGTCTAATAAGTGATTTTTCTGGGAGACATGGCGAATAATTTCTTACCCACACCACACACTCGCTCACCAGTCCGAGACGAGTAAAGGCCCACCGGATCCAGATCGATGTAATGATCGCTTCCGAGTCGGAAAACCGCCGCGACCGCGTAACTCCAAGAAGGAAAAAAAAAGTTAGAGAAAAAAAAAAAAGAAAACCGTGGATACAGGTTCAGTGTCGCGTGTTTGCAAAGTCCAGCGTATAGAAACGGCGCTCCGGTTTCGAGAAGAGACCAGCAGTTGCCCCACGGGAGGAGATGGGGCTTGGTTGAGCCCTAGTGCGCACAAGCTTATGCTTTGCTCCCAATCATGCCGTGGAATGGACAGCCACCGTGGCGTTCATTGGCAGGCATTTGGACTTAAGCACCACATAGTTCCCAGAAATTTAACAGCCCTCGTGGCGGGATTGGCCCGCAAAACTCTGCTACAGATGGATGGGTCTAGTGGCGAATGTACATCCACTTCTTGATAAGACCTCGCCTGGTGATAGGCAAGGGGCCCACACTATCTGGGCTGTATTCCTGAGCGATTTGATAATGATAACAATTCGTTATGTATCGCTGTTAGTTGGTTGTTCGTCCATACAGGTCAGGTACCGTTTGGTCTAAAGGCATGATCGAGAACAGTTCTTCCTTTCCCCTCCAAAGTCCTTATCTGCCATGCTCTTTATGCATATCAGCCCCTCCTACTCTATCTTTCTCTGCTCCTACCCCAGAGAAGATTATTGTCTGCTTCATGATGATATCATGTCGCGTAGCAGTCGGCCATCGCCGATGAATCTTTTTGACGACTCTCGTGGATAGGCACTCTTGCTACTCCGCGATGAAGTGACGGTGCTCTGCAATACAATACGCCGGTCCTGCGCATGGCTTGTGCTAATTAGACTAATGCGATGTCCGTCATCAGGCTATGGCCGGGACTCCATGCGTTCGCGACATGGGTCTGGAGGAGTGGACAACCCCTCCCTGAGACTGTCCAGCATTCCCAGCTCTCCCATCCAGCTCATGGCCATGACGGCACAATCCTATCTCTTCCCCAGACCCTGCGTTTTCCCCACGCTTCCGGAAACCTACGTGCTTAAGCCTCTCTATCTGACAGGTCGCGGGGATCGCCGTCATCCATCGTTATCAAGGAGCAAAGCTTCAGACAAGCACTAGCACCAAGAGATACGTGTGACTTGGCGCATTCACCCCGGCTTGCTGACGCTTGCTTGATTGGAAGATGGCGGTTGATTTGGCAGCCGGCCACGCTTCTTGGTGATTGGACGCCTGTGACATGTGATAAGACGGACAAGTGCGAATTCACCTGTTCAGGACTTGTCCGGGGGTCGGCCATTGCCTGATAACCAGTGTTAGCGCAAGGGCTATTAGATTGCTGCCAACTCAGCTTCAGGACATCGATTACACAACCAGGTTGATCTTTCTCGACATTGCCTCGATCTAGATCATGCCTCAAGATAAATACCCAACGATGGCAGTCTCGTATTAGTCGACTGGAGGTGACGAGGGAGGTCTTGATTGCATTGCGGACGCAAATACTCTACCATTACGGTGTATGTGAACATCGAATGGAAAGCTCGAGGCAGAGGGGCACATCTTTCGTTTGTCCATGTCGCATCAGTGACTCCGTCCCCTGCTCAGCGCCATCTAGCGTCTGGAGGCCTGCCCGTACTAGTACTCCGTATATGAACCCGAGACATTCCATTTATATTCGCGATCGCTCTTTTCCTCTTGTCCTCTTTCGTTCAAATTAGCCTCTGGTGTCTCTGCCATGCCGTGTAACTGTATGTCTGTCTACCTGTCAGCGACAATGCAATTCAGGTACCGCAATTTACCCGTAGGTACCGTCGAGAATCAACGGGTGGATCTCCATGAAGGTCGCACTCCACCAGCATCCGGTGCAAGGAAAAGTAAACCCCTCCTCCTCCCCACTCCCCTGCCTCCGTCCTCCCGACGTCCGTAATCCTCCTAGGGTTTTCGCCTTCGACTGTCTAGGCCAGAAGCCGATTAGCGTAATGATGACTCGAGGGTCGAAACTGTCGGCTTCTGTCATCTTCCGGCCCTCTGAGACGCCTGGCAATCCTGATGCTTCCCAGCATCATCCATTTGCCTCCGTGGTCTACCGAGTGATGATGGGGAAATTCCTCAGGGCCACCGTCATGAGTCGCGTCGATCATTGCATCGATTTAGTCTGGGAAATATGCAAATTGTGCACTGAACGCTTATCATCATAATACCACATGTGCAGGCCCAGTGCTCATACCGTCCTGGCAGCATTCGCTCACCAATTCACTAGAAGATAACATTTCTAGTAACCACTTTAGACGAGCTCTGAAGGGACGAAAGACGCGCCTTGCGGGAAATAACCATATGTCGCAGCCATAAGAAAAAAAAAAAAACAAAAGCCAAGCCCGCCCAACGCGACCGTGACTTCGGTAGCGGCGCCTCGTTTTATCATTGGTGGGAGTTTGGCTTGTAGCAGCAGGAAGCAAAAGTGCCAGCCGTACTCCTTACCAAGAGAGCTAAGAAATGCAATCCACAGTAGGATCAGGCACCAGAAAAGCACACTTTTTTTAAATTGTACTGTGTAGTAGTGCTTCCAGTCCAGGCAACTGGCTGGTACAGTACAAATCATGTCTCGAGCCTCATTTATACTCCAGAAAAGCAGAGGGATTAGTAGAAATCAATGAGGATATCATATATCCCAGCTACTGGTCCGTACATATTACCCACTATCAAGTAGTATCAGAAAAGTGAAGCAGAAAAAATACATCTGGACCCGCGTTGCGCGTGGGACCCATTCTAGTCCCCAACTTCTTACCAAGTACTTTTCCCGAGGGAAAAGTTGTATCTGTGGGTGCGCGTGACAGGCGCGGGTTAAACCACTTACTTGTACTAACTACTGTTTGTACTTAAGAGCTTCGGCCTCGGGTTACCGACCAAAACTCGCACCAACCCGGGATTAATGGGTTGCATGGCATCCGGTCCATCCTATCATTTCCAGTAGAATTGAGTCATTGTTTCGTCTGGATGGAGGATGTGGGAACCCTTATAGAGAAAAATTCCTTTGCTCTTGATCCCCTTGACCTTTCTGCACTATTAGTCCGCGGATACTTTGCCGAGCCGAGGAGGAACTAACACCTTCAAACCGTTGGCACTTTTCTGTACCTGAGATTTTGTGTAGATGTGATTGGGGCTGATTCGGTGGTTGGTGAAAGATTTTTCGATTGATAGTTATAGAATCTTTCATAGTGCTGCACGGAGTATCTACAGTCAACTTCTTCAATCCCTCTGACGCGCTCCGGTGGACGAAGTATTGGCAGATGCAGGGATTGTGTGTGGTGCATCGCCTAATTTGCAATCTCGTGGTAAGAGAAGAAATTTGGAATTTTGAAAGTTGAAGCAATTGGTTGCAAACGAGTAGGCACACCGCGTCGAACAAAAAGGGATATTACTACGGTTAGTGTTGGCTATTTAGTTGTAGCGGTTTCAATCGATAACCTCTACAGTCGTCCCTTGTCGCTCTTTCACCTATGTACAGTTAGTAGAGCAACACGGTGTGGCCAGCATTAGCCTGCATCTATCCCTGTAGCACTAGCTCATCGATGCGAGATATTATCTTCCATGACAACTAATAAGTATATGTAAGGGCCCTAGGATTGAGAGCACGCATATAGTTAGATCCCCGGCCGATGCCCGATCATGTCCGATCCAGCGAATCCCGAAACTGCTACGGAGTAGTACCCCAAGATAAAAATATATCATACTACTAACAGTCTCCGAGCCCTGTACAGACCCCTTCATACTTCAACAATTAAACAGTAGTATCTATCCTCTACCTACAAACTCAAATCACGCTCTCCGACACCGAGCGTATCAAGTAAATCGACACCAAATTCTCGTACCCCAAACCACGCTCAAACGATCCCGTCCGTCGTAGTTACAGATAGTAGATATAGCCCTCCTCCCGCCCAAGATCTCATCTCCGACAATCTAAATCCGAGAAACTTCCCCCAAAACGAGTCAATGTCTCCGACAAGATCGCCCGAGAGATCCTGGCTCTAAAGCTTAATACCGACACCCACCTTCGCCTGGTGTTACTGAGGTCGTGTATACCTACTATATGGAGTATAGTATCTAAAACTCCCATCGGAATCTACCCGAGACGCATGCCGCTTCCGCGAGCTTAGTACGTTGATTAGTGTATACCTAGTTTTCTTGCGCGAGAGTACCATCTCCTCCGTGCCTCCCCCCCTTTATTTGTTCGATTTGTCTCTCGAAATGACTCACGATGGTTACATCACCGGGTTGCAGTCCGTAGAGTAATGTGCACGGCAACACCGAGATCGGGACGCTTCGTACCCACCATCCCCTACTCCGCACGATAGTACGGAGTACTACTGCATGGACGGAGATTGAGCTATTTCTTCGATGATGCTTGTGGGAGGAATCGGAATAGCTTTCTTTTTCTCTTTATGGAGTAGACAAGATGGCGCTTGCAGAGGCTGGATCCAGCCTTCTTGAAGCTTTGTCCGTACGGCAGGGGTAGTGTTGCTGTGTGGTGGGAGGGAAGTTGAGAGAATGGCCTGACGTTTGTGCTGTATGGCCTGGGGTCTCTGTTGGGCCAGAACGTGTCCTAATTTGGGTATTCAAGGCCTCTAGTGAATCAGAATCAGAGGAGATTCTTGGCGTGTGTCTTGGTGGACGGAGACGGAGTCTCGATGACAGAGGCAGGATCTAGTAATTCGGATTGCCTTGTCCAAGCATGGCGTTTGCTGCAGTGACCTGTCGGCAGCGTCTCTGGCAATGAGATCGGCTGCTTGGCCTTCCTACTTCCAAGTTATGTTGCTCAGTGGTGCATCGCACGATTCAAGCCATCTGAAGCGGTACCAGCGTAGAGGACCCAAAAATCACGGTCTGCTGCTACAGACTCTGGCGAGCATTTTTGTGCTGATGCTAGAGCTACCACCAGAACGAGTATGCAGAGGTTTGACCTGCCGAAGAGCATTACTGGACCAGCCGATCAGGAGACTGCGTTTTCAAGAAGACGGCCCTTTCATCGTTGACTGTTTGGGCCCTTGATCTGAGACAATTGACAGCTGATCGATAATGGAAAAGTCCCAAGCCACCACGCATTATGCACCACAGGTGCAGCTCGAGCCCTGGAAAAAATTGGAAGTATAAGAGGTGATTGTTGTCCTGATTGATAAGTATGAAGCGCATTCCACCCGACCCCGTGTTGATATGCATATGCTCAAGTGTGTACCTGAATTCGTATTTTAGTATCAGGTTTCTGCTGGTTGTCAACCGGTTACGATGCGTCGCTAATCGTTGCGGACCGGTATGAGACTGCATGAGGAGCGCATGCACTCACCGACTCCAACTCCACTGGCACACCCCAGAACAATGCTCATCCTCGGGCACCGCTAGTACTGCCTTGGGTCCGCTAGTTTAGGAAGAACCCATGCAGTCTGCAGCAAGGGTTATTCGTTGGATCATAAACAAAGTGGCTTAAGTGCTTACCCCAGGGTCGCACAGGCGGGGTTTGCAGCCTCAAGTACCTCCATTCTTCAACCGCAAGCACCTCTCTCCCCTTTGCAACAACCGCCGCTCCACTCCGTGCCCCGTCTTTACAAAATGTCGAGTATAGGCCTCGTCGAAGGCGTTTCATCTCCCATAACCTCACATCGCCACCATCGTCATTGCCATCACCGCCTTAATCAGCAGATATCTACATAGAATCTACCTCCACCCACAATCCCCCATCCCCCGGCCCAGAGCTCGCAGCATGCACCTCTCTGGGCTGGCTACCACACCTACATCGGCGACGAATGCACCACCATCCATCACCTGCAGCGCCAGCACGGGCCCGTCCTCAGCGTGGGCCCCAAACGACGTCGACATCACCGACAGAGCCGCCATCGGGCCCATCTACATCCACCGCGGCGGCTTCCCCAAGACATCTGCGTACTCCAAAGTCGACATCGATTGCCTCTATTTGCGATGCGATGCGCAACAGGTATTGAGCAAGGGTGTGGATGACTTTGTAGATAGATTGAGGGTTGAAGCGCAGAGCAGCCACAGCCCGGTTAAGTGTGCTCGACCTCGCTCGCGCCATGGCTCGTGGCACGAGTACTGCGTATCTCTTTAATCACCGGTACGGCGCCATCGCGGAGGTGCAGACAGGCTCATCATCATCGGCGGTGTCCGCCTCGGCTTCTGTGGGCTTGTATGTCGGCGTTGGGGCTTTCTTCAACCTCAAGCGGTTTCTAATGGGTCCGAGCAACTGGGTGATGGCGTTTGTCGAGTGGTTGTCGACGATGACGACGACGACGATGACAAGTGTAAGAAAGTCCCACGAGCTGAGACCACACCCGAGCAGGCGCGGATCGAGGTCAAGGATATTTGCAGGCTTCGCCGGGACGGACTCGACCAGGATGAACATTGCATTCAGATTGTGGTATCTGGCTCGACAAACCCGAGACGTGAGTTTTGTTTTGTTCTTGACGATATGTGATCTGTGTGCGTATATGTGTGTGCGTGCGTGCGTGCGTCTTTTGCTTCTTTACCTTTACCTTCACCCAACACTAAACCTCCGTCATTTGATTCAGAAAGATTGCGTCCGTCTCCGCGACGCAGTCCAAACAACCATCAAGAACAACAACGACGACCCAATGACCTGCACATACCTCCGCCTGTCCTGGGCGAACCCGAACCGCCTGCCGAGGGCGTGCATTGTGCAGGCGTTGGCTATGGCGGAGGTCATTATGGCGGTCTCCAGGGTCGTTGAAGCGGATTTCTTGAAGGTGCTACGGTTGTGCAGGAGCGGATTGAGAATAAGGAGTGATTCAATTGTAGATTGAGGATGCTGATTTGGTTTGCACGGAGGTGATGTCTGGAGACTGGAACGGAATAATTGGTTCCGGGGTGTTGTCGGTGATGGTTACTACTTATTTACTGGTAGTTTATTTGTGGACTGAATATGTGTACAGTTCTTAGGGCCCGCTAATTTGGTCCGTTCCGGATACCTCGGGGGTCGAAGGTCTGCCGCAGGGTAGGGACCACTACCAGGCCTTGCAAGTGCAGTGGCCAGCCCCCTCGCAGAAACCCACGGACTCGAGGACTTAGAATCCAAGGCGTATCATAATAGAATCAGCCCAGACTGAATGTGTCCGCCCGAGAACGACATTCTAGACAAGCTTATATGATATTGTACGTTCCCTCCACAGTGGACAGAAGTAGCCTCACAGCAAATCTCATATAAACTATTATGGATAAATGGACTCGATGGCCCGACTGGGCCAAACAATGCTCAAGCTTCAGGTATAAAGAAAATTCCACGGCCAGACCAAGGAATGTAAGTGTATCATTGCATCGTCGTCTCAAAAACATCACAGCCGGAATAAGACAAGTCCGATTTGGAATCATATGCAACGTAGGTATCAAATAAGATATTTTACAGCTTGGCAAGCATCTTGTGGCCATTTTGCAGCAAAGCTGCAGCATCCGTCACAAGTTCATCAACAATGGCCTTGGCCGACTTCTTCTCGTTAACAACGGCAGCGACCTTACCCATGAGATAGGGGCGCGCGTTCTCGAGCACCGAGTCATCGACATCGTCGGGAAGGTTCTCCATGTCGTGCTCGACGGGAATGATGCCCTTGGAGGTCAGCTGCTTGATCTCATCTCGTCGGTTCTCCTCCCAGTTCTGGATGTATTCGTTATTGCGCACGCGCAGCGGCCGACCCTACAGCTTGTTAGCAACTTGTCACCTGCAACACATGTCTGCGACATAAACATACCGTGAAGATAATGGTGCGGACGTTGTCCTCGAAGCCAGCCGTGCGAACAGCCTCCTGGTGAGCAACAGGAGCACCGGCCTCCTCCGACAAAATGAAGCGAGTACCGATCCAGACTCCCGAAGCACCCAGCATGAGAGCAGCGGCTACCGAGTTGCCGTTGTACAGACCACCGGCAGCAACCACCTGCACGGGCTTGCCGGTCAAGGGGCTCTTTCGGCCCTGGCACAGTTTGGCGACAGTGGGGATGAGGATGGTAGTAGGGACATTGCCGGTGTGACCACCGCCTTCACCACCTTGAGCACAGATGATATCCGCGCCAGCGTCCAGAGCCTTCTGCACGTGCTTGGGGTGACCGATCATGTTCATGTACAGGATACCAGCCCCGTGCAGCTTCTCCACGACATGCTTGGGTGGAACACCAACAGCCGAAACGAAGAGCTTTGCGCCACTCTCAATGATGATATCAATCAGCTCGTTGAGCTTGCCCTTGGTGTAATCGTAGCTGATTCGAGTCCGATTAGTGATCCAGATCTCCATCCCGTGTCACGCGACCATATGGTCGCCGACTACTCACTTTGTCTTCCGAGCACTGCCACCAACCTGCGGGAGCAACAAGTCAACCCCAAAGGGTGCGTTCTGGTCCTTCAAGAAACTCTTGAGTTCGGCAATCTGTTCGCGAAGCATATCGGGGGTGTAGCCAATACCACCCAAGACACCCAGGCCACCAGCGTTGGTGACCGCAGCGGCCAGCTTAGGCCCGGCGGCTACGTTCATACCTGCCAGCAGGATGGGATGGTTGATCTTCAGGAGATCGGTGAGGGTGGTACGGATTTGCTCTGGTCAACGAAGCGATGCTCGTTAGCAAGGGAGGCTGGAGAAGTGGTGGGAGTACCACAGCGGTCACACATGTGAAAGTAGCGGCGGGTACTTACGAGGAGAAGCCATGATTATGAGGGTTGGGAAAGAAGGAGCTACAAAGTGGGTATCACTGAATCGATCAAGATAAGATGAAAGGCGGAAATGGAAGTGGAGGCTCAGAAGAAGGTATTTAAAGGGAGGCTTTTGACAACCCCGGTCATATAGAAACCAAGGGGGGGGGGGGGACGAAGTAGAGGAGAGGAGAGAGATGGGGAGGGAGAACCGAGGAGAGAGGGATTGTCTCTGGGTTGTGCCTCGGTCCAGCTGAGCAAACAACCGCTGGTTTGCCGACTCCGGATTCGTCAGGCCATTCTTCTTTGTGTTCGTCGCTGGTTTACCCCAGTCACTAGTACAGTAGGTTAAGTACAGTCTGAGTCTGTACGGCCAGCTTTATGTCAGCATCAGGCGCACAATACTGCCATGTGATTTGAGCGAAGCAATCCAGATGCAGCGAGTCTACTCCGTACACCGTACACACTATATACACTACAGTACTGAGTTGTATCTGTGCCCACTGTGGCACTGCCAAGAGGCAAAATGCGGGGAGGCGGAAATGCATCCATGATTTTATGCCTCAGGCTCACAAGGCTCTCACTGTCATCAGCTGACTTCTGGCGCCAAAACTCTCGCTCGCAGCTGGCGCTTGGACGCATGACGTATTTCGATTCCCCTCGCTGCTGCATCTCCAATTTGAGCGTCTGAAGTATGGCATATCGACCCTCTCCGACCTGGTATCGCAATGCTGCGACCCTGAACTCGGCTCTTTGGACTCGTGGTGCTTCGTGCCGGCTCAGTGCCGGCTCTCTTTGTGTGTCCCAGTCGTTAGGAAGGTCTTGTGCAGGTGTTTGTAGATCGAGTGCAGGCTCGACCCAGAGGCAGGTCCATTTGCCCTGAGCTCAAGTTGCCCCCGTGTTGCGAAATCTAACCTCAACCCCCCTCATAGAAGAATTTCTACATCTGGTATGGAGTCTTCAGACCCACCTCGCAGTCCAATGGCCCGTTGATGCTTGTTTCTAGACCTCTTTAGCGCCTACTGAACATTATTTTTTTTCTACATCGCAATCTTGGTAGCCCTATCTAACGCCTGATTAGGACATGTACAATCCCCTGGGGTGGGACGATCTCTTCTTGCATCAACAAGGCCGGGAAGAACCGGTCATGAAGGCGTAGCCTCAATTCCTTGCGTACGACGGGTTTCAACCAGTCGATCGGAACGCTTCAACGCCAGCATGGACTCCCGTCAGCCTCCGATGCATCGGGCGTTCATTGCCTTCGGGAGCAATGTCGGAGACCGAGTGGAGATGATCGAGGCTGCCTGTCGCGAGATGGAGCGAGCGAGTATCCGAATCAAAAGAACAAGCTCACTGTTCGAGACAGCCCCGATGTACGTGCTCGATCAGGATCCCTTCATCAACGGAGTGTGCGAGGTTGGTTACGCTCTTCCCCTGGCACAACCTGCATGCACGTTTCTTTTAACCCCGTATACAGGTAGAAACCAGCCTAAGCCCCTTGGAGCTACTCGACACCCTGCAATCCATCGAGATCGGTCTGGGCAGGAAGAAGCTCATCGACAAAGGGCCCCGGTCTATCGACCTGGACATTCTTCTATATGACCAGCAGATCGTCTCCCATGAACGTCTCAGCATCCCGCATCAATTGATGCTGGAGCGGGACTTTGTGCTTCGCCCATTGAGCCAGTAAGTGCTCCTCTAAGTCGGGCTTCATCAACACTCTAGCATGACGAGCTTGACGAACCCTCTTCACAATCAGAACGAAACCCACTAATCAAATACCACCTCACCCCCCCCAGGTTGATCCCCCATGAACGACCCCCCTTTCCCGGCCACTACACGACCTACCTCTCCCACCTCCAATCCCTCCCTCCACCCAGCCCCTTCCCCATCGCCACCACCCCCATCTCGCCCTTATTCCCCGCCATCCACTCCACGGCCGCTGACCGCCGCACACATATAATGGCGATACTCAACCTCACGCCCGACTCCTTCTCCGACGGGGGGAAACACTCGCCGCAGGACCTCGACGCGCTAACCACGACGGTGCGAGCGATGATCGCCTCCGGCGCAACAATCATCGACATCGGCGGCGAGAGCACTCGGCCGGGGTCCTCGCCCGTCGGCGAAGCAGAGGAGCTGCGGCGTGTGGTGCCGGCGATCCGGCACATCCGCACAGCGATCCCGGAGGCAGCCGGCGTGGCGCTGAGCATTGACACGTACCGGGCGCGGGTGGCCGAGGCGGCCATTGCGGCGGGGGCGGACATCATCAACGACGTCTCGGCCGGCCTACTGGACCCGGACATGCTGCCCACGGCCGCGCGCACCGGCGCCGCCATCATCCTCATGCACATGCGCGGCACGCCCGCCACCATGACCAAGTTAACCGACTACCCGGCGGGAGTCATCCAGGAGGTCGGGAGTGAGTTGCGCGCCCGCGTCGCCGCCGCCGAGGCCGCCGGTGTGCGCCGCTGGCGCATCATTCTCGACCCCGGGCTGGGATTCGCCAAGAACGAGCCCCACGATCTAGCCATCCTGCGCGACCTGCCCCAGCTGCGCACCGCCGTGGAGGGCCTCGAGTACTTCCCCTGGCTGATGGGGCCGAGTCGCAAGCGCTTCATCGGCCGCCTGACGGGCGTGACCAAGGCGAGTGAGCGCACCTGGGGCACGGCCGCCACCGTCACCGCTAGTATCGCCGGTGGCGCGGATATCGTGCGGGTCCATGATGTGAAGGAGATGTGGCAGGTCGGGAGGGTGGCCGATGCCATCTATAGGGGTGCCGTATAGGCAGAGGGCTGAAAAGTTTGCGTTTTTGTGATTGAGAAAATAGACCGAGAATACACCTAGTAAGACTATATGCTGGGTACGGTATGTTTTTGTGATGGCGAAGTCAATTGCTATGCGTTTACATCCAGAGGAGGTTTCCCGGTAATGGTGAACGCGACTACTTATATGCAACGGATATACAAGAATACAAAGAAAGTCTCAAAGCGTACGAAAACCGTTGCTGACGGTGATTCTGAAAATGGGAACAAGGCAAACAGTTGATGAGGTAATTCCGGTCCCGTCTAAACCGCATCGATGGACGACGGGGGTCTAGTGATCTGCGGGACACTGCGCGTTTGGTTAGAGTGGACCGGGCACTTGTCTGTCTAGAACAATACGAATCAGGGGAATAGAAAGATCATGAGGATGGAAACGCCACATGTGAAGGAGATCGTAGATGAATGGCTAGCAGAAAGGTCAAGATGAGGTGCAAGAACCGGGGAATTGAGTGCGTTGCGTGGAATACGACAAAGGGTCACGTTTAGCTGTTGAGGTAGCTGCGTATAGCACCTGTAATTGGACTGTTACTATGATGTTTTGTAGAAAGAAAGTGGAGTGGAAGAAAGACTTACCCTGCAGCTTAATGGCACCGTCTCCAACCAGCTGCGTCAAATTCTCAAGATCATCACCTGCGGTGATACCAAACCGGCGCACGAAATCCTTCGCTGCGTTTTCGATGTCTCCGTATGTGTCGCTCTCGGCGGGTAGATCGTCCTCAGGACGGCCAAAGTAGGAGTTGCTGGAGATAGCGGTAGCGCCATCAAATTGACGCAGACGCTCCTTAGCCTCGGCTTGGGCGTTGGGGTCAAAGCGATCCCGTCCGAAAAACTCATCAGACGAGATACCCTTCTGAGCGCCAAACCTAGACTTGGCTTGCTTCAATTCCTCATCTAGGAGACTATTAGCATTCGCAAGCGCATGTGAGCAAAGCAGATGAACGAACCGTCGGCTGCAGATCTAGTAGCCACGGCACCAAAGCCCAACTTCTTCGGAGCAGGAGGCTTCGGAGCGCCAACGGTCTGCCCGAACCCTAGTCGTCCAATTCCCATTCCAAGGCGCTCGACATCGCCGGAGCTGCGTTCCTGAGATGTCCGCGAAGGGTTGATGGGAGTAGGAGAAGCAATGGGCGCGGCTGCGGTAGTGGCCTTAGTCTTGGCCTCGGCTTCAGCCCGTTCAGCTTCAGGATCATAGCCCAGTTTCTCGATGCGCTCGGCTTCTTCCTTGGCCTTTCTCTCCGCCTCATCGAAATCGATAATGTCCGCGCCGCTGACGATCTTCTTGGCCCCAAGCTTGGGGGCCTTTTTGGCACCCAACACACTACCCTTCTTGGCAGTCGAGGTCGAGGAAGTCTTGCGAACAGTAGCACTGGCCCGAATAGCGGCCGGGGCGGGAGAGGCAGCAGCGCTATCTTTGTCGGAAGCGGAAAGCGGGGATTTGGAGCGCGAGCCATTGGCACCCGAGTTGAGGAAGGGCGACGCGGTGCGACTCACAACCGGAGGGGTACCCGTGCGGGAAGGAGGGTTGCTTGGCCGCTTGATGGATGGCTTGTCCCAGGAGGAGAAGAAATCATCGTCACCATCTCCGGCAGGGGTGCTCGAGCCATTGGACGAGGTACCGACGGGGATATCTGTGATCACCACCTCTTCGGGGTACCTGATGGGAGAACGTACTATTAGCTTCTATGCTATGGCAGATATGACCAAGTGTGAATGCGTGTGCGAAACTCACTGCTGCGCATCCTGAGCGGCCCGTCTCTTCAACTCCTCTTTATACTTCACGGCGGCGTTACATGTGTACTTGACCTTCGCGTCCTTGCTAGCCAAAGCGGCAGACCCTCCGTGTGATTGGAAGTACTTGGTGGCAGACTCATTTCCGCCGACTTTCATCATGCGGAGCTGCTCCCACTGCCATTCTGTGCGCCAGTTGTTAGCAATGGAACAGATTTGTTGCCCAGAAGTTGCGTACGGTCGAGGTTGGTGGAGCGAACAAAGGAGATGTGGACACCCAGGTTCCGGTGGTTAGCCGAGCAGTCCAGGCACAGGTAGATACCGAAAGGCACCGAGGACCATGTTGGGTTCTTGGAGCCACAATCGAAGCAGATCTGAGCGGATCGAGTCAGTACTGGGGGCGGTCGCTAGGCGGGGAGGGGTACGGCATGGCGCACCTTGTTTGCGGGTTTGAGCTTTAATTTCTCAAAGATCTTTTGAGACTCTGCCTTGGAGGCAGACATGATGGCCGGTGTGGAATAGAAGGAATGGACTTGTGCGAGGAGAGTATAGCCGAGTAATAGGGGGAGGAGACCAACGGTGAGAGGGGGAAGGGAGAGGTCGGTCGGGGATGAGGGAGAACGACTGGATCCAAAATGCAGCCCGGGAGGAGCGAACGTGGTCGGATTGGGACTCAGTACCACCGCTGCCGTATTTTTCACTTTAGCTGGTGGCACTTCTGCCACACCTTGTTTGGTGTGGCAAATATTGGAACACCACTCCAAACAAACATGGTCGAGTGTGGAAAAGTCACCGACTCAATGAGTGTCTATTACATCAAATGTCTGGCCTCATCTTTAATTAGACAAAGGGGGAGAGCTCCTCAATGTTGTCTCCTTCACTCCATCTCCTGGAAGCAGTACACCGGCTCTAACCTGCTCGGTGTATTGCAAATACGAGTCCGGTGTATGCATTGGCAACGGCTGAAACCAGTGCCAAGTAGCACGTGACATGCCTTTGAGCCCGCCTTCTCTTCCCTCTTTCCGCCCCCCCCACACCCTCCGATTCGGGGTTCCATGGCTTGCGTTTCTGCCGGCGGGAAAAGAAGATTCGCAGACAGACCTCGACATTTGCTCTTGTCTACCCATGTTTACGAATCCTTACCAAAAACAGGGTCCCTTTATTCCATGAGGCCTTTACTGGTACTCAGAGCAATTTACCACAATGCTTTCCCATCTCCGACCTAAAGCTGCCCTCTTCCGGGCCTCCACCACGACCGCCGCTCATCTCCTGCGCCCAGCACTTCCCCGCACGACAGCTCTCGTGCGGTTCTATGCGACCTCAGGCCCCGGACCGAACCCGACCCCCAAGCGACGAAACGTGACAGTCCTCTCCGACGACGGTCGGTACGGATGGGGGGAGCTGAGCGGACGGGAAAAGGTCGCGCGCGCGACGCAGCAGTCGGTCAATTTCCTCGTGGTTGTCGCTGGCGCCGTGTTAACGGTGAGTTAGAGACGCTACCCTAGACGACGCCGCGTCCTGCTCTAGACAAGAACTAATGATCCGCACAGGGCGGAGTGTTCTATCTGCTCTATACTGAGGTCTTCTCCCCCAACAGCAAGACCTGGCAATTCGAGAAAGCAGTCGAGCGCATCAAGGACGACCCGCGGTGTACGGACCTCCTCGGTGACCGTCGAGAGATCAAAGCCTATGGGGAGAACACCTGGAGCAGATGGGCTCGGAACCGACCCATCGCGTAAGGCCACACCCGCCAACATTACCTGTGAGGCATGAGGAAGAAGTTTGGTTGCTGACTGTGCGTTGTGTAGGACATCTGTTTTCCAGGATCGCATGGGCCGGGAACATTTGAAGATGAACTTCCATGTACGTTGTCTTATTTCCTGCATACTATGGAGGGTGGGATATGGACCGGGGTTGCTGACTGATTGGTGCAGGTTGAGGGCCCGCTTAATACTGGTACCGTGTTCGTGCACATGATGAAGCCGTTGGATCAGTATGAATGGGAGTACCAGCTACTTGCCCTAGAGGTTAAAGGTGAGCTCGATCCTGAACCATCTTGGATGTTCAGAATAGGTGGACTGACTGCGATTCATAGGTCATTCTCGAGTCGTGCTAGAGCAAGCTCGTGAAAAGCCTGGAGTCGGCAAGGCGCTGAAAATCTTCGGCATTCAATGGCGATAAGTTGCCGTTTTGCCGCTGCAGTCTGGTGCTCATGGTTCGCGTTACGTGCAACTCTACCCTTTGAGCTTAGCCCCTGGATACTACGTGGACTCATATAGCATCGGGAGAGCCCGGGGCCAGTGAATTACTTGGAATGGTTAACCGGTAAATATTTCGCGGCTCGCTTTGCGGCTTCAGTACCATCGTGACTGTAAGCTATATCGATATACCCCGTTGAGCCAGGAAGAAAGGAAGCTCTTCTTGCTCATATCCCATCTGAACACAACCACACCTCATGCATATTAACCACAATCGCTGGTTTCACTAGTCAGAGCATACACAGTCCTATCTGCTATAACAGACCAATTGACCAAGAATAAGAACTCATGTCTCATTTCATACCAGCAATCTATTTACAAAATCATTCATAACATGTCATCTCCCAGCAATTATACTATCCGGGGTCCCTCAAGGATAGTCTTAGCCTCCTCTGTCCGCCACCAACTCTTGCCCTCCTCACCGGGAAATGCGAATGCATCCATGCTCTCGGGCTTCATCTCCACACTGTATCCAGGCTCCAGGGGAGTAACATAGTATCCATCCTTCACACTGGAGGGGTGCACGAAGTGCTCGTGCAGGTGGTCCACGTACTCCAAGACGCTCTTCTTACCACTGACCACGACGTAGTCGATGGTGCTCAGGTGCTGGGTGTACTCGGGCAGACCGACACCACCTGAGTGGGGCACAATGGGGACGCCGAACTTGCGGGCCAGCAGCAAGATGGCCAGGACCTCGTTCACACCGCCGACACGGCAGGCATCGGCCTGGAGGACGGTCAGCGCTCCCGCCTGCAGGAGCTGCTTGAACATGACGCGGTTCTGGCACATCTCGCCGGTGGCGACACCGATGGTGCCGTGCGGGGTGTTCTCGAGGGCCTTCTTGATGGCGGCGTGGCCGAGGATGTCGTCGGGGGAGGTGGGCTCTTCAATGAACCAGGGCTTGAACTCGGCGAGCTGCTGCATCCACTCGATAGCCTCGGGGACGGACCAGACCTATTTTTTTGCGCCGAGTGATTAGTTGATGTCCCCAATAACATTCCCCACAAAAGGATGGGAGAGAGAGATGCCACAAAGGGCAAAGGCAAACATACCTGGTTAGCGTCCACCATCAGAATATTTCCCTTGTCATACCCGATGGCCTCACGGGCAATCGCTAACCGGCGGCGGTCCTCCTCGACATTCGCGCCGACCTTCAACTTGAAGTGCTTGTAGCCCTGGGCCACACTGTCCTTCAGCAGCGCCTTAAGCTTGTCCTCGGAGTAGCCCAACCAACCGGCACTGGTGGTGTAGGCCGGCACGGCTTGGCTCTGCTCGGCCTCCTTGATACGCTCCTGCTTGCCACCCTCGACCTCCTTGAGGAGAGCAATGGCCTCCTCGGGGGTGATGGCATCGGTGATGTAACGGAAGTCAATGCAGCGAACGAACTCCTCGGGGGTCATGTCCGCGACAATGCGCCACACGGGCTTCTGGAGGGTCTTGGCCCACAGATCCCAGAGGGCGTTGACCACCGCACCCAGTGCGAGGTGGATGACGCCCTTCTCGGGGCCGATCCAGCGCAATTGGCTGTCGGACACCAGGTACCGCCAGGTCTTGCCCCAGTCGGCAGTGAGCTCATCGAGGTCCTTGCCAACTACGAGGGGCGCGAGGAGCTCAATGGCGGCAGCGACAATCTCGTTACCGCGGCCAATTGTGAAGGTCTGTCATTGAGAATTAGTCTTGAGGTTGTCGTCTCGGGGGTAGGGTGTGCAGCTTGTCTTACCATTCCATGTCCAGCATACTCGGAGTCAGTGTAGATGATACAGTAGGCGGCAGAGTAATCACCGGCAGCATTCATAGCATCGGAGCCGGTCTTGTCGAGGGAGGTCTAACATGATCGCACTGTTGATCAGCATGTTGCGAGGGGACAGAGGAAGTAAATAGAGGGGTAGACATGTTCGTAGAGGGGCTGCGGCCATACCGGAAACCTCACGTCCCGCGTGGTGAAACTGGTGATCTTGACCATCTTGTCTGATTGAGCCGAAGGAGGGTCAATTGGAAATAGTCCAGGTCTGTGAATTGCGAAAAACAGAAACCCCTCGGAGGGGCATGGAGGGATTATTATATAGCGGGGGAGGGGACCTGGCCTTTCCCCCATTTCCCCTCCACGTCGTGTGGGGAACCCCGCCCCGATTGGCGGAGGAATTGTGGCTGGCCGTGGGATGCATTTCTCCGCCACTCACAGCTCGTCTTGCATTAATCAACTTCAATCCAGGCCCGGAAGTGAGTGATTTTTTCTAGCAGAACCCGCGTGACAGTTGGGGAGTCTTATTTTTGCGTGGGGGGATGATGCGCTACGAGGGAATACAAATCTGCTGGAAATTGATATACTCATACGCAGGTCAGGATAGATGCGGGAATGCAATGCAAGGCAGCGCGGTTGTACGCAAGAAGTAATTGTTGCACGGATACCTACAGTGCCATCCAGTGCATTTTAGTTTCCCCAGTTGATGACGATACTGGATCTCAAGAAAACAATAAGCCCTCTTATCTAACCAGAAAGGCCTCTCTTCTCGCTCTCTGAGAAGAAGATAATCATCCGCCAGAGCTTCCGAACCAATACCTCTGCCTCTTCGTCGAGAGCCTAGTAGCATTGAGTTAGACGCGCGTATAACCACAAACACGGAAGAAGAATCCGTACTCACCTCTTCCAGCTGTTCTACCAGCTCCTGGGGTGGTCCATGCTTGCGAACATGTTCTTCGACCACTTCCACCAACATCTGCTCCTGCACACCCAGGTATTCCACAATCTTTTTCTCCACAAAAGGTTTGAGCTGCTCGGTGACCACACTCTCGTCCACAAATTCCCACTTGACGTCCCAGTTCCAGAGTCCCTCCTTGTCCGTAGGAATCTCTGCAGCCAATTGTCGGGCAGCTTGTGCGCGCTCTTCGTCCGACAGACCAGCTGCTTCGGCAGCACTGTCGAACTTGATGGGGATAAGAGGCCGTCTGGCAGTGGCCTGTGGCTCCTCTTCGTCTTCCAGGAGGCCTTCGACCTCGGCAATAGTGCGGCGGGAGGTGGCGGCCTGAGCCTTCTGCGCGGCTGCACCGAGGGAAAGCTTGAAGCGCTGGGGCTCGCGGGGAGCCTGGTTGCGTGTCTCCAGCTCCTCGGCCTGCCGAGCGAGGAAATCGTCTGCCATGCCGCGGGCCTGCTCGCGTTGCTGCACGGACCGGGCCCGCTCTCGTTCTTCGGCCGCCCGATCCGCCTCGTCCATGCTGACCTCACGAGCTCGGAATGCCGCTCGGCTACGGAGCCATGCGCCCCGATCGGCATAATATTCCTCAACCTTACGGTTGGCCTCAGCATCGTCGTTCCATTCCCGATACCGTTTGTCCATCTCATCGCGCACCTCCTGAGCTTTAGCTGCTTCTTCCTTGTCTCGCTTCTTCTCACGCTCCAAAGCAGCAGTTCGGCTGCGCTCACGGTTCAACCAGCGACGCTCTTGGTCAAGAAACTGCTTCTCGCGCTCCGCCTCCTTCTTCTCTTGGCGACGGCGCTCCAACTCCTCATCGCTAGCGTCTGACTCTTCATCTTCCCGGTCAATGTACATGGTGGCAGCCCCGTTAATGTTGCCCCCGTTGACAAACGAAACCCCCTTTTGGTAGTCCTTAGGGACTTGCACACCAAAAGCCTTCGGTCCAGAAGGTACACCCCGGTCACGAGGGCCCAAAGGCACTCCGTTAGCGCCAGCGGCAGGCCCACTGGGGGCAGAGAGAGGAGGTGAAGCTAGTCGGTTGATGCGCGATCCAGAGTTGCGGGCTCGCTCCATAGACTCAATCTCTTCCTCCCGCTTCAACCGCTCAATATCCCGGCGATTGCTACGCTCACGGAAGGCAGCGATCTCCTTGGCGACCGTTTCCCTCATCTCAGGCGGGATGTCAGAAAGCTCGTCCTCGACCGTGATAGGGATGGTGACAACTTCCGCCGAAGTTCCATCATTCTGCCCCTCGGAGTCCTTCATAGCAGTGTCGCCCTCACGGTCAATGGCCGATGCATCATCTTTCTGTGCAGGTGCAGCGGGATGACACAGTTCCGACAAGACAGCTGCGAGGGCGCTCCGTGCAGCATTTATCCGCGCCTCACGCTCAGCTGGGTCCTGTTCTCCCCGGCCCGACTCATATTGCTCCAGATACTTCAGTGAGCTCTCATCAACCACAACCTAGACATGTACCAAGTCAATACGATTCAGCTTCTGCTGTAGCAGGAATCATACCAGTAGAGTGCTCTTTTCAACCTCGCGTTCTTCCTTGTCATCTCCCTCCGACGGTGACTGTCTCTTCACAGGCACTTGCACATCCTTTAGCACTTCCACTGCCGTGCTAAGACTCTCAGGGTCTTCGTACTCTGCAAAACCGAACTTGCACGGCTTCTCGTCTGCATCTGTAGCGCGGATCCAGCGCCGAAGATTTCCTGCCGAACGCAGAATCCTCTCCACGCCCTCGTCGCCAGCCACGCCTTCTGTAATTCCACCCACGAAGATGGTCCGGACAATCTCCTCCCGGGTAGGAGGTTGTAGTTGCATCATCGCATCGCGAACATTCTGGCGCTGGAACTCCAGACTGGAAGATCCCAGACCAGCCCGTCGGCCGGGAGCGTCACCGCCGCGCTCCTTGCTGGTATCTGGTGTAGCTGATTTCGACGGGCCCGATGTTCCGAGACGAATAACTGGGGCGGAGAAATTGATATTGGGCATATTGGGCGGAGGCTGAAAATTGGCTGGGAAGCCAGCCGGTCGACCGGGCTGCTGGGCATTGGCTTGCTGCATTCCAGGCGGCGGGGTTGTTCCGGGTGCGACCATACCAGGGGGGGGAGCTGGTGAAGTCAATATTAGTTCGCAACGGGGATTTGAAGATTGAATGATGGCCTTACCCATGCCGGGTGGTGCGCCGGGGTAACTCCCAAAATCAGGTGGGCGGCCATAGAGACCAGGGGCTTAACAATGTCAGTATACGCGTAGAGAAATTTGACGGAAACAGCAACTCAGCAAGCTTGAGTTGATGGACATACGCTGATAAGGATTATACATTGCGGCGAGTTCGCAGCCTCCGTTGCGATAGCTGCAGAAGATTTGTAGCGCGACACGTAACTGGAAGCAACACGTGAGGAAATTTGAACCCTCGAAGACAGGCTCTATCGAGTGTACGTAAGATTTAGGAAACGGCCGTAGCAGAGCGCGAGCCCAAAGTTAAATGATTGAATGAGAAAGAGAGAGTGCGATGTGGTTGGAGAAGCTGGAGAACTTGCGGCGGAAGATCCAGCCTCAAACAGAAGAGTGGCCTGTGCGCGGCACATGTTGCGAGCCTGACAAGTAAGGCATCAAAGTCAACACCTAAGGTGTCAATCCGCACATGCAAACGCATTGATCGTCGCTGCGCAGGTAAGGTATCCAGGATTTACTTTGTACTATGATACGCCTTCAAAAGCAATATCCACCATCTAGCATCCTCCTATATTTCTTCAATGTCGAATGAAATTGGAATACAAACAGGGTATGCACTAAACTGAACTCTTGCAGGTCAGGCCAAGATGAACTAGTTTAACCAGCCTATTATGGTTGCATCACATCAATTCCTCAGATTAAGAGTGGTTAGTGATATTTGAGCGCCTGACAGATCCATTGGCGCTTGGGGAATGGCCGTGGCTGAACAATGGTAGGGCAGCATCTTCGAACAATTGAGACTGGGAGAGGAAACATTTCCCGGGATAACGCCGGCAATTGAGAAGTCTTGAGAATACGAATCGAAGCTTCAACCTGAGCTTGGAAGGACTGCCAGTCGCCTCGATCACTGCGGAGTAAACACCTTTAATCGGACAACATTCCTCCGGCAGTGCCCTGGGGAGCAATTGGCGTAGGAGGTTCGTGTCCAGACGCCAACCGGTCACTCCTTCGAGATTAGAATCCGAGACCATCGGGGAGGCATCATAAGTTCTAGAAGAACGGCGGATGACAAACATGGCCGTCCCTGTCCAGCTTGACTGGGTGCGGATAACCATTCATCGACAGCAATGGAATCATCGGATAAATTGGGAGCGTTACAGCCGTACGGAGTAAAAAGTGAGACTGGGAGGGGAAGTTTCCTGCTTGACCGGGATTGATTGCCCCACGGCAGCCCCTCTCTGGACGGAGGGCAACACGCCGGTTGACGACATTGTCATCTGTCCGCGCTTCCCGCTGTCTGTCTTTCTTCCTCTCTCTTCTTCCATTCCTTCAGCTTCAGTCCTTCTTCTCTTTACATTCTTTCTCCCTTATCACACCCCTCGCTATCTTTACTAGTAATAAGGTATGCACCAGCTCTTGAACTTCCGTACCCTAGCGAGCTAGCTCTTCTCCCGTTCTATACTCTACATATCACCGCTTCGAGCCCCGCACTCACTGACGTCCACCTTGGCAGTAGCTCTCATCACCATGCCTAGCTTTTCTCAAGCCACCGAGCTTTCCGCCTGGAAGGAGCTCCAGGAGCACCACAACACCGTGGGCCGCAACATCGTCTTGAAGGAATGCTTCCAGAAGGACCCCCAGCGCTTCGAGAAGTTCAGCCGCACCTTCAACAACACCGTCGACAACACCGAGATTCTCTTCGATTTCTCCAAGAACTTCCTTACTGAAGAGACCCTGGCTCTCTTGGTTAAGTTGGCCAAGGAAGCCAACATTGAGGAGCTGCGTGATGCTATGTTCAAGGGTGAGCACATCAACTTCACCGAGGACCGCGCTGTCTACCATGCGGCCCTGCGCAATGTCTCCAACGAGCCTATGCAGGTGGACGGCAAGAGCGTTGTCGAGGACACCAATGCTGTGCTTGAGCACATGAAGGAATTCTCCGAGCAGGTTCGCAGTGGTGAGTGGAAGGGTTACACTGGCAAGAAGATCGACACCATCATCAACATCGGTATTGGTGGTTCGGACCTGTAAGTGACATCTGTTGTTTTCGAAACATCGTGTCAGACACAGTGCTAACTGCAATATGCAGCGGTCCCGTCATGGTCACTGAGGCCTTGAAGCCCTACGGAGCCCCTGGCATGAAGCTGCACTTCGTCTCTAATATTGACGGTACCCACATTGCTGAGGCCCTCAAGGACTCTGACCCCGAAACCACTCTTTTCCTGATTGCCTCCAAGACCTTCACGACCGCTGAGACCACCACCAACGCCAACACTGCGAAGAAATGGTTCCTTGAGACTGCCAAGGAGGATGCTCACATTGCCAAGCACTTCGTTGCTCTCTCCACCAACGAGGCTGAAGTCACCAAGTTCGGTATTGACAAGAAGAACATGTTCGGCTTCGAGTCGTGGGTGGGTGGCCGCTACTCCGTCTGGAGTGCCATTGGTCTGTCCGTTGCCCTCTACATCGGTTTCGACAACTTCCACCAATTCTTGGCTGGCGCCCACGCCATGGACAAGCACTTCCGCGAAACTCCCTTGGAGCAGAACATCCCCGCCATTGGTGGTCTTTTGAGTGTGTGGTACAGTGACTTTTTCGGTGCCCAGACTCACCTGGTTGCTCCCTTCGACCAGTACCTGCACCGCTTCCCGGCCTACCTTCAGCAGCTTTCCATGGAGAGTAACGGTAAGGCTATCACCCGCACGGGTGAGTACGTCAAGTACACCACTGGCCCTATCCTGTTCGGTGAGCCAGCCACCAACGCCCAGCACAGCTTCTTCCAGCTGCTGCACCAGGGTACTAAGCTCATTCCCTCGGACTTCATCATGGCTGCCGAGTCGCACAACCCCGTCGAGGGTGGTAAGCACCAGCGCATGCTTGCGTCCAACTTCCTTGCGCAGTCCGAGGCTCTGATGGTCGGTAAGACTCCTGAGGAGGTCAAGACCGAGGGTGCTCCTGATAACTTGGTGCCTCACAAGACTTTCTTGGGCAACCGCCCCACCACCTCGATCCTGGCCCAGAAGATCACCCCCTCCACTTTGGGTGCTCTGATCACCTACTACGAGCACGTCACCTTCACCGAGGGTGCCATCTGGAACATCAACTCCTTCGACCAGTGGGGTGTCGAGTTGGGCAAGGTTCTTGCCAAGAAGATCCAGCAAGAGTTGGAGACTGATGGCGCCGGTGCTGGCCACGATGCCTCGACCAGCGGCCTGCTCCTTGCTTTCAAGAAGAAGGCCAACCTGGCATAAGGGACTGTCTTGGCTGCTTTTGAATATGCTTGGAGGGCAAAAACAGATTGTACATGTTCACGAGGCCATGAGTGACATTTTTAATATAATACCTTTCCATCTTAATGATTTCTGTGTGCGAGGCCACCCAGTGTATGAGCATCAGATTGTAGATTAAGGGCTGTAATATGTGACGGGTGCTGTAGATGTGGAAATTGCAGGGTGAGATAGTCCCATCTTATTTACAAAAAGTAATAGATGTAGTAACTGTGTGTGATGGTTGTGGTGGATGGCAGCGATTTAACCAAGTTTTAGTCTGTTCCACTGCGGCGGCGGCGACGGCGGCCCCCATAACCACAACCAAAGACTAAGGACCACGCTGTTTATCTTTCTGTTCTTCTCCGTCCTCGCTCCCATCGCTAGCAGCGAGCCCAGAGGCCTCGTTGGCGCGCGCGCGAAGAATAGCTAACACCAATAATGCCTCTTCAATCCAGGGGCAGCAATGTCCATTCTCTTTGGCAATATGGCCTCTTGTTCTCCGTCTATCTTCAGACATCCGCGGCGGGGGGCAGCGATTCTCCGTCCACCAGCAGAAACGGCTACAGTTTTGGACAAGCCATCCCAGTGACCTGTCTGAATCGGACAATGTGAGTTGATTTCCGGTGACACCCACTCCATCGACATAAAAGAACCAAGCGTACTGATTAACGTCACGTCCTAGTGACTCCGGAGAACATGTAAACCTCCACCACAACCACCACCACCACCACCACCATCTAAAACCCCGCCGCAACCATACACAAGTTTACTAACCCTTCTTAATCTTCTTCATCCCTCCAGATAACCGACAACCAAGGAAACCTGCAATACATCCCCTTCCCGATCTGCAATGAGACCTCACTCCCACTCGCCCTGCACTATGGCGTCTCCGAGACCGTCAACTGCACCATCGCCGCTCTCCCGGATGAGCTCTACCACCTCCTCGAATACTATGTCCACTCGGACGTCCCCATGACCTGCCGCGTGCCCACCGCCCCATTGGCCCAGCATCTCCTCAGTATGCCCAGCTCCGAGGGGGACAGCGAGGCGCCCGCGGCCGAGCCACTCAACGAGATCGATACCGACGGGCCCTCCTACACGCCCCTCACCTTCGCGCTCCAGGGCACCCTCCAGCGGAGCCACCTGCATATCTGGACGGATATGAACCTCCTGGCCCACAATATCGCGGCGGGAGGGGTGGCAGCCCAGAAGAAGCAGAAAAAGAAGGCAGCGGCAGCAGCGGGCTACGTTGTCGCGGGCACCGCGTACTCGGTCCCGGAGTTCGATGTGATCGTCCAGAAGCAGATGCGGAAGAAGCATACCAGCGACGAGGAGCAGGCGGCGCAGGCGGCCGTGGCGGAGGCGGCCAAGGATCCCTGGACCGCTGGTCACGGGACGAAGGTCATCCGCGGGGAGCCGTTGACTTTCTCGTTTCACGTCACTTGGGTTGAGGGAGGCAGGGGCATTGGGTGGCCTTCCTCCGGGCGGGCGTCATTGGCTGGCCAGGGGACGCGAGGGGATGATGGCGCGGGTGCGGGCTTCTTCTCGCGGCTGGTGTTCTTTGTGATGGCTGCTGGGGTTGGAGCTATCGTTGCGCTGTACTGGGAGAGGAATGGGGGCTCGCTGGGGATGAGGCGACGGAGGGGTGAGGGGATTCTCGGGGTGAGCTCGTCGTCGTCGCGGGGGAAGCTGGGCGGGGGGTCTGTGGGGATTACGTACGGAAATGGGGGTAAGATGAACGGATATGGTGGTTATTCCTCGGCTGGTGTCGGCAATGGAGCTGCTGGAGCTGGCTATGGGTATGGAGGGTATAACGGTAGTGGGAAGAGGGATTAAGTTGTTTGGGTGTTATGTTATGACTGTAATTGGAAAGTCTTCACTGTACATGGTTTCCTATGCATGCTGATGGTGATATAGACATGACAATCATATGGCATGGTCTGGACATAGATCAAGGATTGACAGAGTAGACATGATTTTTGATAACTGTATTGTTGACACGAAATGCATTCCAAGAAAATAAAACAACCGGGGGAAAAAAAAAAAGCATGCGAAACAGTTTCCGAATTTAGTGTACATGGCAATCAATTCTGCCCCCTATGAGATCTTCAATGCCATAAAAAACCTTGCTTCACCCACAAAACTCATCCACGAGATGGATGGAAACTCACTCACATCCGGTTCTTCTCCCCGCCCCTCAACGCATCCCGTTATATACACCCCCACAATCAACACCACCCTTTCACTAGCCCAATCTGCGCGACAGACCGAAAGCAGCAAACAAAGGAGCAAGGGGAGACAATCTACCACCCTTGCGCTCTCATTCTCTGCACCCGTTTAAGAGTATCCTTGAACGAGAACTTGAACAGTTTCCTCCACCGAGCCCGCCGGTCCATCTTGCGCTGCAAACCTTTCCGGGTGTGGAACTTCTGGGCTCGAGACATGTTCAGCAGCTGTTCTTTCTTGAGGCGGGTGTCCAGGTAGCGCAATGACGCCGCCAGATCGAAGCCCTTGTCGGGCTGAACAAGGACTTGTCGACCAATCTCCGGGCCCAGCTTTAGTTCAACCTGCTGCTCGGGACGCGCGGTCCGCACCGGCTCGCCGGCCTCGAGCTTCCTGGTAACATTGCGGCCGCCGAGGTTGAGCTGCTTGAAGATCTCGTCGAAGCCGGTCTCGGCAGGGGCGGGGCGACGGGGCACTGGGGTCCGGGTCGGGGTGGTGGTGGTGGTGTTGGTGGTGTTGGTGGTGGTAGAAGCATCAGCGGCGGCGTCTCGTGGTCCCTTGTTCCCTCCTAACTTCAGGCGATAGAAGTGTGGTGTAGGGGCGTTTGGTGCGGAGGCGGACGACGAGGCGGGCGATGGGGTAGACGACGAAGGGATGGAAGAAGGCTCGTTTGTGGAGGAGGGGTTTGGCGGAGATGAAGATGAGGAGGAAGAGGACGACGCCGACGAATCCGACGAGTTATAGCGGATCGCTGGAAATGACTGTCTGGCGAATTGCTTCGTATACAGGAGGGAAGTCGTCGACGGCCGGGCAGTCGAACGCAGGCACCGGGCCAGGGCACGCATCTCCATGGCTGATCGTGGTAGTCGTGTTACTGACACGAATTGGTCGAAAAGCAAGATAAGACTCGGGTTCAAGACGGCGCCCAATTGAGAGGAAGATGTTAGCAAAAGGCACGACCGCGGAGAGAGAGAGAGGGTGTTCGACCTACATCGGCCGTCCGTTGGAAATTCCCGCTCGGAAATCTTCATGTCACGTGAGCAGCGGCATACTTCCAGCAATTCACTACAGTCGACAGATGTTCTAGAAGGCTACTTCTCTTCATATATTCCGATTCTTGTCGTACACGGTAGCAGCGCGGTCTACACAGGGCTAACTCGCCGGCTTGATCCTTTCAAAATTTCTCGAAGTACACTGCAGCGTCCACGAAACTCTCGCAAAATGTCTTCCATCACCATCGCATCGCTTCCCCGCATGAGCCGCGATGCTCTTTCGGCCCTTCTCCTCTCTGCCACTTCTCCCAGCAAACTGGCCATCATCGATGTGCGTGACTCCGGTAAGCTTTCTGCACCCAAGCAAGCTTCCTTAAATGCGTCCGACCGACTGACATGACTCGAACTAGACCACGTCGGCGGTCACATCTACTCCTCCACCTGGGTCCCCAGTTCCACGCTGGATGTGCGGATGCCAGAGCTCGTTCGCACCCTGCAAGACAAGGAGCAGGTTGTGTTCCACTGTGCACTCAGCCAGCAGCGGGGTCCCTCTGCTGCGCTTCGCTATGCCCGGGAGAGGGAGCGCATGCTTGGCGCGGAGGAGAGCCACAAGCAGAAGGTCTATGTCTTAGAAGGAGGCTTTGTGCAGTGGCAGGAGAAGTATGGAAAGGACACCCGGCTGACTCAAGCCTACGTGGAGGATATCTGGCGGGAGTACTAAAAGGTGTTGTTCGGTTGTGTGGTGGGGCCTTTCGACAGAAGACGATGATGCTTTTATATACCCATGTGACTTGATTGATTTGGTTCGGTTTCGTGCAGAGCGAGGTTCAGAATATAGAGATAAAGCGACGAAGAGCAGTCACGCATATTGGGACGAAAATGTCCTACAAGATCCACAAAATCTGAAACTGAAATCTCCAGGTATTTAGACAATAAGTAATATACATTTTTCTTTCGAATCTACTCTAGAATGGCTCAGGCCATAATGTTTCCTCCGAAACCAACTGGACGGCGCTTACCATTATTCTCCGGGACGATAGCCATGACCTTGTAAATCTTGCCCATGCCACCGCCGCCCTTCTCAACCAGCCTCTTCCAGCCAGTCTCCAACGTCTTGCGCTTCTCCTCATCTTTCACACCCTTGAGCAGTTGTTGCATCCGCTCCACAATTCCCATCGCATGCAGGAAGTCGCCCTGCTCCACCGGACCATGAACCTCGACCCCCTCGCTGGCTTCGATGGCCGCCTCAGCCAACGCAGTGAAATCCACATCAGCACTAACATCGACCTGTCCCGGAGCGGAGAGCGCCGGCACGGTCCGATGGTGCTGAATCCCGCGCAGCGAGTTGATGGGCACTGTAGCAAGAGTCCCGTAATCCATAATCAGCGCCGCACCAGAGGGCACGCGCTTCGCCGCAGCCGGCATTGCACCGTCCGTAGCAACAGTGGCGTCCTTCTTCTTCGTAGCTGTGCGAGGCGGTTCCGAGGCGCCGCCAATCCGCCTGGCAAAGTCAGAGGCATAGATTCGACTCTCGGGACTGACCTCGATTGTGGACCCCGGCTGGGATTTAAGCGCGCGATACCGCTCTGAGATCTCGGGAATGACGAGGGAAGATGGTGTAGACGCCTTGGCCAACGTCAGCTTGAATTCCGGTTCCCCCTCGATGTTTTCCTCGACGGCCTTGGGATTGAGCGTCACCAAGAGCTCTCGCCATTGCGGTTGGTTCGCAGCTTTAAGTGGTTTCCGGAGCTTTGCGGGGCCCGTGGGCGTCATGACTTCGTCTTTGGGCGCGTTCTCCGGGGACGGGGGCACGGACTCGAAGGCGTGGATCGGTAATGCGTCGAAAAATTCGTGTGCGAATATGAAGGGTGTTTTGCTCTCTTCTGCGATTGCCACAAAGCAAATCGAGTTAGACCCGCGCAAAACCGCGTATCAGGGTAATATGTATCCTCACCGTGCGGCAGCAACCGGATATCCTCCACCCAAATCACCGGCACGTCAAAGTACTTGCACACACTCCGGTGGCCAATGTCCGTTTCTTCCATCACAGCATCCTCGCCACAGAGCAGCCGCTTCTGGACCTCTCTCAATGTCGAACTCGCCTCGACCAGGTATATCGCCTCGATGCTCGATGCGAAGCTCTTGAAGTTGCGGAATGTCTGTGATATCACCACGAATCATCAGCCACGCCGGATGTGCAATGAAGGGAAAGAGGACTCACCCTCAACATATCATCCATCAATGTCCCCTTCCCCGGCCCAACCTCCATAAGCTGCACCCCGCTTCTCTTCCGCCCCTGTGCAATCCATTCCGTGATCGTCCAGATACCCACCAACTCGCCAAACACTTGCGAGATTTCCGGCGAGGTTACAAAGTCGCCTTTCTTGCCGAAGACTTCGCCTTCGCCCGCGGGCCGGGTGGTGTAGTATCCCCCTTCCGGAGAGGTGAGGACTTGGCGCATAAAGGCTGCGATGGGAATGGGGCCTGTGACCTAAATCTCCAACCGGTGTATTAGTCCATGACGTCTAAAGTGCAGGCTTGGTGCGGGCTGGATGCAAGCTGGGGAGGAAGATGCTGATATCAGCAAAATACTACCTTCATGGCATTAGCCAAGGTCTGCGCAAGTGGGGTCGACCACTGGCGATTGTTGTCGAATGTGGATTGACATCTTCGTGGGCAGAGAAGGGAAGTATGCGTCGGGGTTGCGCGTTTTCTGAGCGCTCGGAGGTGCGTCAAGGTACGTCCGGTTGCTTGTCGCATCCTTGCGCGCCGTCCTACACTATGGGTGGGTCGGAAGGGGCAACGATTGTGAAAGTAGGGTAGTTTGCTCTACCAGAAGGCCTCAAGGCGGAGTTCACTCGAGGGCAATGCTTCGATAGTCCTACGTCGCCGAGATGGAGATAACGCTTTTCTACATCTTCTCCGCAAAACTTCCGCTGCACGTGATTCTATCTGGCCTTATCGATTAGCAACCATTCCAATCGGCGTTGATGGCCATGGATCTGATCTGCATCCACCGAGATTTAGTTTACATGTCTCTGTTCTATCCAAGAGCTTCTACTCAAAATGTCCCGACGCATACATTGTCCCAGTACCAACTCGATCCACAAAAAAAAGGTCGGGTGAACGCCAAAGTAGGTTTAGCGATGATGACGCCGGCCCTGGGGCTGTAGGTTCTGCTGCGGCGCGTCCACCATCATCTGATCACTGTAAAGACCTGTCTCTTGCGTATCCTGATACGACGGCCCGCCATGTCGAGGCCCGCTTCGGTGACCTCTGTTGTTCCATCTGCGGTTGTTGCCACGCGGTCTGTGTGGCTCGACTGCTTGGTTCTGCTCGTTGAAGCCATAGTTTCCATCTTGAACCGTCGGATCATTGGACCGGTGTTGGCGGCGTTCCTGGTCTGCTTGCTCCCGAAGGTTGTTAAAAGGGTCCTTCTGGTTCTTGGAGTTGGGCGCACCGTGATCGGTACCGAAGCCGAGTGGTTTCAGGCGCATCGAGATGATTCGGCCATCAGCCTAGACAACCGTTAGTTCTATACTGAAAATTGGGCGTGATAATAACTGACTCTCTGGTTATGGAAGTTGGCAATTGCACTGTCTGCACCCTGCCTCTCTGCAAAGGTAATTTCTGCCGACACCGCTGGGTGTTGCGTTATCACCAAACAGCTGAGGATTTGCCCTGCTACGGGCTCTAGAGCCGCCTGGATGTCGGCCGCAGTGGTCCCCGGTGCGAAGTTGCTGCCGATGACAACCGAAGGCCCTGAACCAGCCCCCTTGATGGTCATTCCCACTTTGTTGCCTCGTACTGTCGCTTGTCCACTGTCCGGAAGGAGTGCTGAGAGTAGGCGCTGCTCATCGGGACGACGCTGTTTCGCGGCAGGTCGGTCGGTCTGACGCGCCTTCGGGCGGGCTTGGTGAACGACGGGCTTGGAAACGAGCCTAGGGTTCGAGGGTGCAGTGGTTGAGCGCTGGTAGTTATGGATGAGACGTCAATTGTCTAGCCAAGCAGGTTTACGCAACAAGATGGTGTTAAATTTTACCTTGGCGACTCCAATGCGACTGGCGAGGCTGCCGGGCTTTGCATCCTGTGACTTCTTTGCGCCCCTCGCGGCGCCCCCATTAGTTTGTCGGTTCTTACCGAGAAGCTGATTTGCAAGGTCTTCATTCTGCTTTCTTCTGCGATCTTAGGGTGGGGTCAGCCCCGATGTCTAATTGAATACCATCATCTGGTTTGGGCCGAAGGAAAGCTTACCAGCTTGGATAATCGCATTGAAGTCGGCGGCTTCCTTTCGAGCGGCCATCACGAAAGAAGGTATTTGGGGCGGTTGCGGTCCGACCGATGAGTAGAGCGGTTGAAAATTATGATGACTCTGAAGAAGAGTCAAAGTGGAGGCAGAAGAGGCGACAGCCCGAAAAAAAAAGGGTCGATGGGAGTTGTAGTTAAGGTTAAGCAGAGTCCAAAGCGCGGAGGAAAGCATTGATGACTGAGTGCTCGGATTGGCAGATGGAGCTCCGGCGTTGGATCCGCTTCCCGGCACTTCTTCTATTCGAGTCACGAACCATACACTCCGTACTCTACCTCCAATTCAACGCTTTCTTACGTCCCAGCAATAGATCGGGTGTTTAGTCACTTGCCTAGCCCAGAATTGTCTTCTCTGCGAGATGATACTTAGCGATATGGCCATTGGCCAACTAAGTACGAGATGATCGGGTAGCTGCAACACTCGTTTGTGCAACCATTGTTCATCTGTCACTGATGGCTACTACTAGTAGGAAGGAACGTACTTTCCATCCAGACACCTGCCTCTGTCCGACATTGCAAATGCGCCTGTCGGACAGCGTGGCGGTTTTGGTATGGCTTTCTTCGACCTGCCTGGTCGTCGCCTTTCACTGCGTCGCCTAGTGAGCATGTCCTTCCAAGCGGCTCGCGCACTCCGTCTTGACTATTGACAATTCGCATTTGGCTATCTGTCGCTGCTCACTCAGTTACCCTCAGATGAAGTATCTCCAAAATGCGTTCCTCTTCTGATACAGATTCATCAAGGGGAACAATGGATGTATCACACCCGGCAAGTGGGATCAACAGACATCACCCAAGGTCATTGTTCTCTATCACTCTCTGCTATCCCATAAGCCGCAGAAGCAGGTATGTCTTCGCTTGAAAATACGAAATCGAAGTATTAATCCCTTAGGTCTGCCATTCAAAGGCTTACCACTCCTTCGCCGGCATGCGAGGAGAGCATCCACTATCCAGTGTTCAATCCGCGCGACCCGCGTCACAACCCTGACGTTGCGCCCTGTCGGTGGCTGGACGATGATTATGACTCGTCCCAGGGAGCAGCTTCGCCAAGGTCAATTCGATGGATGCAGGATCTTCCTAGAAGATCTCTTCGAAGAGCTCATAAAGGTTTACTTGCGCTAAGGTCGGGAATACGCCGGCGACCCATTGGCCCCCAACCTGTTGAATTGGATGAGTTTCCTAGCAATTGGTCGGCGGACTCAGCGAGAGACTCCTTGGACCAACAGGCGCTGTTCTACTCATCAACGGTGTCTGAGGCTAGTACTGCAGAGGATATCAACTTTGGAGCCGACCTGCAACGTATCAGCTGCAAATACCCTTCCGAACCGAATGCCGACATTAGCAAGTATTTGCAGACCCTACCGCTTCCTTTCGCTTTTGAAGAAGAGACTTGCTCCCCAAATGGCTTCACTGTACGTCACAGCCGCTCCGAGGCGGTCCTCGCTGCCTTCACACCCGAGACTCACCCAACAAAAGCGCCGAATGGACTTCCCGTGATGCTGCAAAGAGAAGCATTTCAGGGAAATCATCATCCAGCAGAAGTGCTAAATGAGTTGGATCAGGCCCCAGCGAGTCATGGACCACGCACGGTCGCCGCTACCGCGTCATTTCGACCCAATAATCCTAATGAACTCAAACCAAGCGACAGCCTTGTGGAACTTAAGGACCAGGGTCTTGCTTCAGTGGAATCTCCTTCGATGAACAGCGCTCTTGGCTCGAATCAGAATTTGCAGCCTGTTACTCGTACGTACCCGGAAATGTGCACTGCCTCAAGCTCCGCTCCCAGCAACTCGCGCAAGTCGAAAGCGCTTCGGATGTCGATCAATCAGATTAGCAATTACAAGCCAGCCATGACTCGCGCGAGCAAGGCCAATCGCGTGTCTGAAACACCTCAGATCATAGACACCGAGTTGGCCATGGAATCTTTGAAGTTGTGTGACCGATTGGAACGCAGCGACAGCCAAGCCTCAGATATGGATCGACAGGGGTCCCAGAGCGAATCGCCGTTCCATAGCTTCAACCAATCCGAAAAAGCACCCATTGTGGCTAATAAGCCTTGCGAGAACGAGATCGATTCTCAGAGATCGTCACCCTCTGGAAATCAAGTGTCGCGATCTATCGTGGCGGTTAGCCGCTCGGCGGATCCTGACAAGGCGACACACGTAGTAGATCATGAGGCTGTTACCGCCAGCACCGCCGACGAGGCTGAAGAAACCAGACTCATCCCCTTTGTAGAAGATGACACGGCGGGACTCACTCAAAATGAAGAGCGGTTTGCGCCTGAGATGAGTCAGATATTAGATGATCAATGGTGCACCGTTGAAACCGACGACTTGGCGTCACTTCTTGCTCTTAGAGATGAGTACTTCCTTGTTGATAAGTCAACTGATGTCCGCCCCGACCGGGGTAACAATGCGATCAAGTCAGAGCGAAGCTTCACTGGTGATGGATGTTTATATAGTGGGCCTGGACTTGATCGCCATTCGTCAACTAGAACTCAAGGCATTCCCGAAATCGTGGGCCCGAGTTCAGCTATACAAGTTCAGGTTCCGCGCGCATCTCGCGCCGAGCGCGAGGCCAGTGACTCCACTGACGAGTATAACTCTGACTATCCTGCGAGGTTTTACTTCCAATCAAGATAACCTTACTCCGGTGTCAGCTCTACATTGGTGGATGAGAAGATTTGACTATATTCTTACGTGCATCCATGAGACGCATGGCCTCTCATGACCTAGGAAGCGAATCTTCCAATACGGTCCTTGCCACCTGCCCCATGACCTTATTACTTAGGAAAAATTGTATGTCTATGGGTCACCGCTCGGAAGCCTCCAAATAAAGGCGCTATAATTTGTCCAAGCATTATCAACATGTCACATCCACGAGGTGTACGTCTATTTATAGTCCAAATCCAATCGTAAAAGTACATCCATCACCCTTGGGAGAGTCGGTATCCTATCCCAGGCGCAGGGTAAACCCGGCACCAGCCTCCGCACCATCCCCCGCCGCCGGCGCACCGCCAAACACGCTCGCGAAGTCCAACTTTGGGGCCTCTTGGCCGCGCTTGGGCGCCTCGGGGGTTTCACGCCGCCTCCGCTTCTCCTGGCCCGCCTTGGACGGGAAGGTCGGGAACATCTCCTTGGGTTTGGGCCGCGGATCTTCGCGAAAGTACGGATGGGCCAGGCATTGTTTGGCCGAGGGGCGCGAGGTGGGGTTCAGCGCCAGAAGGGATGAGAGCAGCCGCAGCCCTTCATTGGTAAGGTAGGGGAACTTGCCGCGAGGGAGAAGCGGCGGGGTGGCTGGAGTTGTTGCAGGGGAAGAAGATGGTGGGAGTCGCAGGGATTTGGCATTAGGGAGGGAGCGAAAATCCGGCCAAGTTTGGCTGGTTGGGGGACCGGTTAGGGCGAAGATCTGTCAAAGGCCGTTGAAATTGTTAGTTAGCGGTATGTCCAGCATGTATTTGGGAGAGAGAACCACAACAAGGACCTAAAGGTAGGGCAACAATGATGGAAACATCGCCGGGAGAATCAAACTCAGGTTATTCATACCTTCGACACCTGATCAACCTCATTCTTCCCCTGGAGCAGAGGCTCCTTTCCTAGCAACTCCCCAAAAATACACCCAATACTCCACATATCGATCTCCGGCCCGTACTTATCGGCACCCAGCAGCAGCTCCGGAGAGCGGTACCAGAGCGTGACGACCAGCTGCGTCAGTTTCGGAGGCGGCGGGTCGCCAAAGTACCGGGCCATGCCGAAGTCGGCGATCTTGATCTCACCGCGGTTGTTGAGGAGAAGGTTCGAGGTCTTGAGGTCGCGGTGCATGATCCACTGCCCGTGCAGGAAGTCGAGCCCGGAGATGATCTGGAGCAGCAGGGTTTTGGTTTCGGAGGGGAGGAAGGGTTCGCGCATGTCGTCGAGGAGGGTTTTCAGGTCGTGTTCGAGAAAGGGCATTACTAGGTAGACTCTTTTGCAATGCGGCTTGTGTTAGATGTATGGGGGATATGGAAGTGTGTTTTGAGCTGCGCGGGTCTGGGCTGGGTTGGGGCGCGTTTCCTGCGGAGGGTTTCGACGTACTCATCCATCTTCGTTCCCATGACTACTTCCCGGAGTTCAATGATATTCTGATGTCGCGATTCGAATAGCGTTTGGATTTCTCGGAGCCCCGTCACGGGAAACCCCTCGGGGGAGTTGGGCTCCAGCTTGAGTTTCTTGAGCGCGACGATCTCCCCCGTCGTGATGTTCCTGGCGCGGCTGACGAAGCCGTAACTGCCTTCTTCGATGTGGTTGAGGCGCTCGAAGTTGTCGACATGGCGACACGGGCCCCATTCGGAGGTGGGGAGTGCGAGCAAATGGTTGTTCTCTTCGGGGCGGTCGGGATTGGGTTTGGATGGTTGTGGTTGATGCGAGGGGGAATGGTCGTTGGAAAGACGGCGACGCTTGGAAGGTGGTGGTGCATCTGTGTAATTCGAAGTGGACTGTTGATGTTGTTGCTGCTGTTGCTGCTGTTGCTGCTGTTGCTCTTCTAGCTGTCGTTGTTTCTCGGCTTTGGCGCGGCGTTTCTCCTCCTTTTCGCGCTTGCGTTGGGCGAGGATGGCTTCGGTCTCTGGGTCATCCTCGTTGGCCCAGCGGGATTTGGAGGACATGATGGGTGGTGATGTTATTGGAGGGGCGACATGGACATTGAATGGGGATTATTGGGGTGGGAGGACAAGCCGAGGGAGCTCAGCTCGGCTACGAACTGTAGTTACTGACTCGGGAGGACTGCTATCACAAACTGGTACAGCAGGGCGCCAGAATCATGATTGGCCGGATGACGCTATGCGATGACGGGGCGGGACCGAGACGGCACTAAGCCCGGTATGGAGGTTGATTTCAAAGCGCCTCCCCGCCTCGGCCCGCATTCAAGAAGAGAGGGTGAGAAAGAGGGAGAAAGAGGGGTACCTTATTTGATGATTCTGTGGAATTTGTTGCTGGTATACGAATTTTTCTGATTTCGGGCCATGACTATTGAACCTTTCCAGGTGGGTGCTACTGCCCTTTACACATCAGACGCCATATTTCTAACCTACCCTTTTAGACCACCTTCGCGGTCCCAATGACCTGCGAGGGTTGCGTTAAAGATGTCTCTGCGTCGCTCAAGAAACTGGACGGTATGAGCCAGCCCTGGTGCTATTAGTCCCGCAGCTCTCTGACCGGTGCTTGTATAGGGATTAGCAAGGTCGAGGCCAGCCTGAAGGACCAACTGGTCTTCATCGAGGGCACCGCGCCGCCCAGCTCCATCGTCACGACCATCCAAGCTACGGGTCGTGACGCGATCCTCCGAGGCAGCGGTACCTCCAACAGTACGTGCAATCTACAAATCTACGAGCTTGCCTTTTGGGGTCAGACCATGCTGACAGGCGGGGGTGTGATTGCCCTTTTCCGTGCAGGTTCCGCGGTCTGCATCCTCGAAACACATTCCACGACTGTCTCGAACAAGATCCGCGGGCTGGCGCGCATGGTTCAGGTGTCATCCAACATGACGCTGGTGGATTTGACGATCAATGGGCTCGCGCCGGGCAAGTACGTGGCGACCGTGCGCGAAGCGGGCGATATCTCGCAGGGAGCGGCGTCGACGGGAGGTATCTGGGAGGCCGTCAAGGCCAAAGTTCTGGGCTCGCCGACGGAGTCGGCCAAGGAACCACGTGGAGTGTTTGGGTCGGTCGAGGTGGACGCAAAGGGTCGGGGCAATGTGTTTTTAGATCGACCGGTCGCGATCTGGGAGATGATTGGGCGCAGTATGGTGGTGTCAAAGAGTGCCGAGGGGCCCTTTGACCGGGAAGACTCGAACACATTGGTCGGGGTGATTGCTCGTAGCGCGGGGGTGTGGGATAACGACAAGATGGTGTGTTCCTGCTCCGGCAAGAATGTCTGGCAAGAGCGGCAGGAGCAGGTCTCCCAAGGCATGGTATAGAGGGATCTGATAATGATGGAAGGTATGGAGGGAGTATCTGGATGTTGTGATTTGACTACATCCAAGAGGGGGACATAAGCCGTTCTATGTATAGCACAGAAGGAGGGGTCGTCAGTATTACTACTACCAGTTCTACCAATATACGAGCCACATGAATGAATGATGACTTTGGAAGTTTTTTTGGAGGCAGGAAAAGACACAACAACCCCAGACTCACCTGACTGGCAGCCATGCAGGAGCCGCTGCACGACACACCGACTAGTCGTGGGTAGGGAGGAAGTGCATGGGTAAGGGACCAAAGATAGATACATAGCTCACTAAAGTGAGAGTAGTATAACGGTCCGACAGGGAGCGAGGAAGGGCGACAGGGAGCGCCATGAGGCCCGTATTTGTTGGAGTGGGTCGATCGAGGAGGGAAGTTGAAGGCAGGAATGGTTCATTCGTTTAAATGCAAGCGCCGTGGCGGGGGAAGTTTCCCACCGCACCCCAGAGTATCATCGGGAGATCTTGTGTGTGTGTGTGTGTGTGTGTGTGTGTGTGTGTGTGTGTGTGTGTACTCTGTATTGTCCTCTTTCTCTCTCTACCCCCTCTTCTACACCACATTCTACAATCTACAGAGATAGTCTCTGATTCTGTTCTCATGTCTGGTGGCAATCACAGTTATGGAATGATACTAATTAACAAACAGCTGTGACAATTCTGCAGCCCCGCATGGCAGCAGCAGGTCGGATACTAATCATCTCCTGATACTAATCCACATCACTATGAATCCAATCAGTCGGGCTGGCATGCGATGTGATGAAAAGTGTTCCCCCCTGCAGCATCCAATGCTGGGATGTGACCAGGATCAGACCTTCTCCCGCCTATTTTTATTCTTTTCCCCCTCTTTCTTCCCTGTCCATCTTCTCTTCCCCCCCTTCCCTATTGCTGACTTGCTGAGTAGTTCCTGGTTGATGGAACTGCATTGCATCCCTTCCTTACTCCCACCTTCACTCTGCACAGTTTGCACGCTAAACCCGTACTTGCCTTGATCTTCTTTCCTTCCCTTTCCATTCTGCATCGGTATACCTGTTGAATCGCTTCTAATTCTTTTCGTATCATCAACGCCGACTATTACCTCCCCGCCGCCCCCCCTCCCCTTCCTTTCTCCCCGAATGAGAGAGCTGTTATCTCTACAGCTGTACCTCAACTGAACGTGTTTGTCGTCGTCCAATTCCATCACCGCCGAAAAGAAACTTTGGTCTTCCCAACCTTCTTCTCCCCCTACCGTATTCCGCCCAGCCTGTCCGGTGTCTTCCTTGCCTTCGTCTTGGCTGGGAGTTGTCGGACGGTCATCACTAGCGGCTGGGTCGCCGCCTCCGTGATCTAATTATATATCCGATCTATCTATCATCGGTCCATCTATCCATTTTCTCGTCCACTAGAGACCCATTGCGCATAGTCTATCTCTCGCTCCTGGTCTGCGCTCAGTCTCCTCGGTTACGGTTCCACCGTGTGATTCCAACCCTGTTCTCGGCGTGGTCAAGGGCACTGTCGTCAGCGTGCTGGACCGGTCAATCACAAGTCGGAGACATATATACTACGACGTGGGGTTCTCGACCGGGCAGCACGCACTGTCTGCAGTGGAATTTGGCTCAGTACCAGGGCGACTGCGGCACCTGACTTTGCTTTCGGTCGGTGCAACAGGCTCCAGTCAGACATGTCCATCAAGCAGGTAGGTTAGATTCTATTCCACTGCGAAGGTGTCTTGAGCGGTGCTCACCTCGCTTAGGAGATCGAGACCTGGGTGCAAGCCCTGGATCACTACGATAACCAAGAATACGATGAAGCTCTTCAGGTCTTCAGTGCCATCGCCGAAACCTCCAAGATTCTTTTCAACTGTGGAGTCATTTACGCCACCCTGGGAGAGCATGATAAAGCAGTAAGAGTGTTCCTCGCCCCACGTCTCGCCCTCAGACTGACGGCAATTCAGGTTGAGTGCTACCAGCGAGCAATCGGGCTAGACCAATACCTGGCCATCGCATATTTTCAAGAGGGTGTATCAAACTTCCTGCTCGGGGATTTCGAGGAAGCATTGGCCAACTTCAACGACACCCTATTGTACCTTCGAGGTAATACTTCCATTGACTACGAGCAGCTGGGGCTCAAATTCCGCCTTTACTCCTGTGAAGTGCTGTTCAACCGCGGTCTGTGCTATATCTACCTGCAGCAGATGGGGCCGGGCCTCCAGGATCTCGACTACGCTGCCAAGGAAAAGGTAACGCCAGACCACGATGTTATCAATGATGCAATCAAGGAACGAGCACAGGTAGGTATTTGTCTGTCAAGGGCAAGAGCTGGGTTTCTAACGTACCACCAGGGCTATACGGTCTTCTCGATTCCCGTAGGGGTGGTCTACCGGCCCAATGAGGCCAAGGTCAAGAACCTGAAGTCCAAAGACTACCTGGGTAAGGCCCGGCTGATTGCCGCGACAGGCGAGCGCAACGGCGTTCCGTCCGGCCCGCTGAACCTGGAGATCCCCCGGGCCCAGTCGGTGCTGGATCATCGTCATCCGGAGCACCTCCCGTTCGCCACCTCGCATCTGGTGCACAAGAACCTGCCCAGCCGGAGCCGTCAGCACTCTGAACCGCCTCTGAACCGTAATCTCTTCCCTCCTACTCCCCCGCCGGACGCAGACAAGGCGAGTACCAACAGCTCCACAGGAAGTCTCGGGACCCCCGGTCGACCGGGATCCGTTCGCGCCGCACCGCCTCCGCGGCTCGACCTGAACCAGGCCCCCGGGCGAGACACTGTCCTCAGTGAGAAGCCGCGGATCGGCACAACCCGGACGGCATCCGAGCCGCGCAGAACAGCAGCGGCATCGTCAGGACGAGCCGGCGCTCGCGACGAGCAGTCGTCGCGCGGACGAGAAATGCGCGGCCATCGCCGCGGGGTCAGTGACACCGGGTCTGCGTCGTCATCGGTGGGCGGCTGCTCGGAGGGGAACTACTCGGGCACGCGGTCCATGCCCATAGGGACGGGCTGGCACAGACAACGGGAACGGTACATCGACGAAGAGGAGGAGTATGTCAGTGGGTCCGGATCAGCGGAAGGCAACGACTTCGAGCTCGTAGACGGTGGACGCTCGCCGCAGCCCCAGTCCCGGCGAGGAACATCGCGCGCCCGGCGCCCCGAGGTGCGCAAGTTCCGCGTCAAGACGCATGCCCACGAGGACACGCGGTACATCATGATCGAACCGGTGATCGGCTTTGCCGACTTTGAGCGGCGCATTCGGGACAAGTTCGGGTTCCGGACGTTGTTGAAGATCCGCATGCAGGACGACGGCGACATGATTACCATGGTTGATCAAGAGGATTTGGACCTGCTGATGAGCTCTGCGCGCGAGATGGCGCAGCGGGAGGGCAGTGAGTTGGGAAAGATGGAGGTATGTTATATTCTTTTAGTTGTTGGTGTCTACACTAGAACTGGACTAACGCGCAAGCATAGATCTGGGTTGAGGAGCGAGGCGTGATATGATTTGACGACTGACTGCATTGGTTGGCTTTGGCGTAGCGATCTGGTATACCCTTGTGTATGGAGTTGCCTGGGATTCACGATGATGATGATGATGATGACGATGAAGTCTATAATGAGCTAGACAAAGCAAGCATAAGCAAGCATACGCACTTACGATGTATACGAAGTAATCCACCTATACTTTCCAGACCGCTTGATTGTCCCGCAGAAGCAAAACAGACAAGGATTACCGTATAATGGATCCGTATAGACTGTAGCCTCGAACATATGCAGTATTTACTCGAGCTACTAACTAACCTACAAGCAGGTCAGAGAAATTGATGCCCCCGCTCATCCTCCTGCAACTTCCTCAACTTCGTCAGCATCTCCTCCCTCTGCCATCCCTCCACCAACCCTCTCCGAATCAGGTCCTGCTCACTCTCCGGCGCCATCCCACTCGGGGCAGGGGGTCTACGATCCAAATTCGTCGGAAAGGGATACCCTTCACCGAGGGCCCGCACAAACGCCTCCCACTTTAGCCCCAGCTGCTGCTGCTGCTGCTGCTGCTCCCGCTGTTGCGCCCCTCCCTCCACCCTGTCTTCAGCATCGAACCTCCTCCGCACCTCATCCCAGCAAGCCGCCACAACCGGCACGACATCGACCCTCTCCATCGTCTTCCCGAGCGCACTCCCAATTTGCAACAAATTCGCCTTCCTCTCGAAATTCCCTTCTGGCGGGGTCTGATTCGCACCCGCAGCATGCATAACCGCCGGGTTGAAGAACACCGCATCACCTTTTCTTAGTGGCAAAGCGACATATCTCTCCTCGAAGAAAGCCACGAACTCCGGCCGCCGCCAAGCGAGATACCCGTCCTCAGCTCGCTGACTGAAAGGCAGGAAGCGAGTGGGCCCGGAGTCCGGGGGCATATCAGAGTGAGCGATGGCGCCCTGTAGCGTCAGGAAGGCGCTCGCGCGGTGGAGAGCTCTAGGGAAGGCGGCGCAGGCGGCGTCGGGCTGGAAGCCGAGATGGTAGTCGCGGTGCGGGGCCTGGGCGGCGCCGCCGGGCTTGACAATGTTGACCTGTGCGGTCAGGCGGTAGGCGGGGCCTAGCCAGGATTCGGCGGCGAGGCGGATGTAGGGGTTGGAGTAGTAGTCGACAAAGGAGGATGGGTCGGCGAAGGCGTGCTTGCTGAAGCTGTTCCAGATGCGGGCGTTGTGGCCGGCACGGGCGAAGTGGTCGCCCTTTTTCAAGGGGGACTGGGCGGATTCGTGGTGGATGATGTGGGTGAAGGCTGCAGTGGTGGCGTCGAGAGTTGCGAGGTCGTGCTGACGAGAGGTGTTGAAGATCTGTTGCAGGACGAAGATGCCGGGGCCCTCGGACAGGATGTGGTGCCATTCGTTCTGGACGGCGGTGGTCTGGGATGCATTGTCAAGCGACAGTGTGTCGGTGCTGTAGATGGGGATGTTCTGGGTGATGGTCGTGGCGTGCGGGTACAAACTGCTGTCGGTGCTTTGAGAGCAAAAGCGCTCGAACTCCGGCAAGGAGGGGGAGTCAAGGGGGATGAGGCGGTTGGGAACACCCATGATGGTGGTTGGTCTCTTCGCGTGGTCTGTTGTTAGGTAATGATGTGGCTGTACAGACTGGTGATGGTTGCACCAGCGAAAAGCATGAATGAAGCCCTTCTTATATGTATCTGAAGCGGAGTTCAGATCCCGAATTGTCTCCCAGTCAAAATCTCCTTCAACAGGTCGACGAATCCCGACCGTATGCACCCCGTATTGATTCCCACGTGAACAGCGGAAACCTAATCCCGAGGCAAATTCATGCGGAACCTGACATGTATCCTGGTAGGTTATGCATTCTTCTCCAGAGTGGATCCCTCCCCACCCAACGACTATCAAGTATTACAAATATACAAGAGAAATCCAGGCCCCAAGCAAGACCCCCAGTAAAAGGCCAGCTGCGCCACGGATTTGACATATGTCAACCATTGCAGAGGACAAACATTGTGGGCGGAGGACATCAAGACAAATGACCAGATGCTGTTACCTCCTTCGCCATGAGAATAACACGGTCCGAGGACACATGATGACAACAGAAAATTGGGGTGAGTCAGTAGAGATGAAGAAGACAGAATCCAAAGGTCGTGCCAATAAGGTTATATTCAAAAAGACTCCCGGCCTGCGCTCAATTCTATATGTCCCAAGTCTTCGCCCCAAGAGAACAGCCCGATTGATTGTGAAGAATAAGGGGAGTATCAGTTATGCATTCATCATGACCACCCCAACATCGGGGCCTAGTGAAGAGTCGGTCGTTGCCAGCTCGTCCGTCTTGTTCGACTCCCGCAGGATCAGCTGGCTCTCCGACAGCGTCTCCACTAGCGAGCTCGGTCGTCCAGCGACAGTAAACAGTATCTTGAGCAGAACGCTCTGCGTCTCACCGCCACCTTCCGTGGGAGCGGTCTGGTGCCTTGTGTGAGTCAGGAGGATGCGGACCAGCGACCGAATGTGTTGATCAGTGGACGCATCTTGAATGGCATCCAGTCCATGAATCACACACACCATCAAAGGCGGGGCATAGTAGAGGAGTATGTCAATCAAGGAGAGCACTTCCTTCCAAGAAGTCAATGTGCCATTCAGGGGCTTGAACCGTTCGGCGCTCAAGTTGCACCCCGAATGGCTAATGATTACCGGTGGCAAGTATTCAATCAACTGACGGATCAAGCTGTAGGCCAGCGCAATCAACTGTTGCTCGTAGGTCACTTCGTTTGTGCCGTTGGCGGGTCGGGTGCAGAAATGCGAGATGACCGGCAGGCGGGCTTTTCTTGCGAGGCTGGCATAACACGTCGAAATAAGAAGGACGGGGCTGGGGAAAGCCGTGGTGGGCGACCCTCCTACGGCCAGCACTTGGGAATATGTATCGGTCGCCCACTGCTGTAACGAAGTCATCACGTTCTCCTCTGCGATCACCTCCACATCAGGGTCAAGCTCAGGCGTTTGGTCGTCGGCATCGAAGAAATTCTCTAGATGACTGGATGCAAGTTGCAGCTCCGCCCGCGTGTACTTGTGCTTTTGACTCCTCTCGCTCGCGGCAAATCTGTCCATGTCTTGCAAGGTGATTTCGTCAGCATTCCAAGCCGCTTGATTTTTCGCGTATACCTTTGTTGCCCTACCTATGTCCCTAGACGCTGTTGTTGTTAGGCAAGCGATACCAGTGTTTTGCTGGCTCACCGGGCGGATCTGATGGCCCACAGTGTCAAGCAACCGCGCCAGTAGCGCATCTCTGTCTCTCAAGAGTCGGCCGCGCTTGACCGCATCCTGCGCAATCTCCCAGACCAGGCGGCGGATGAAAGCGTTCTCCGCCTTGTTGCGTCGCTCCCTGCGCTGCAGGCCGAATTGGTCCAACCGGGCTTGTTCGAACAGACCCAACTCTCTGTCACAGGTTGTGTCGCTGGAGTCTTCTGTCTCATTGTCGTCCTCATCAATATCCATGAGATCAGCAATCCCACCCGCTATTTCCCTGGCGCTCTGCCGCAGGTGGCCCACAAGGTCGCGAAATGTGTGATAAACATTGTGATGGTGACTTTTCAGTGATCGGCATTTATATTGGCGCACAAACCAGTCCATGAACTCGCCGAGGAAGAAGAAGAAAAGCGCATAGAAATGTGCGATTGCGTTGATGGTGTCCTTTGAGCAGGATGTTAAGTCCGTCGTGATGGACAGGCACGAGGACCGATTGATCATAACCAGTGCTTTAATATATCCTTCCATGATCTTCGGATAATTCGCAGATGCCTAGGAGAGGGTTAGCCGCCTGAGGTTTCAGATGCATCCCACTCCGGAGCCGTATTACTTTGAGGGTTGATTCAAGGACACTGTAGAAGAGGGACAGGTATGCTTCGCTCTTCGGGAGGGCACTCAGAAGAATGTGGTGAGCGTGAAGAGTGGATCTCAGCTCGATGCAGTGATCACGGGCCACTCGCTGCCTCGGGCTGGACGTCCAGACCGGCTCGATACTGCTCAACAAGCTTAGGACATCGTCAGGTCCCTGAGCGCGTTCCGGAAAGTGGACCAGATCTGGTGGGGCGAGAGTCTCCTGGAGCTTTTTCCATGACAGGACAAGCTCATTGTATTCGATGTCGAGAATAGCAATCACTGGATTTCTAAATTGAATTGAGATTAGGCAAGGACCTCACAGTCTGAAAGTAGGAGTGAGCGCAGTGCTCCGCATTGGAGGGTGAGCACGGGCGGCTTCAATGAATAAGGGGGGAATGGAGACGGGTGTAGATCACCCGAGACGAAAAGAGAAAAACAAACTTGAGGCGGGGGGGGAAGGGATCCACGAGTGGTCTAGCCAGACAGGAACGGGAATAAGATGAATAAATTGGAAGGGACCGCCAGGACACCCGAACGGAGATGAATGACAATTGGGAGACTAAGAGAACAAAGTTGAACTCACGTCGACGGATGTCGCTTGTCGTAACGTTTCCTCCAAAGCGAAATCGCCTCCGCATCTGCGTCGATGGATTGAGGGGCCATGATGTGGCCCAAGTGGGGACTGTGAATGGTAGGCGGTCGGACGAGTTCTCTCTCGTCGACTGGATCAACGGGATCATGTCAAGGGGGGAGGAGAATCGGGGAGGGAAGGCGGAGGGAGAAACGGAGGGAGAAACGAGGGAAAAGGCACAGCAAAAGGTTAAATGTGATGCAAATGGTGGTCAACCATGTATTGGTGGCAGGACAGGGAGTAAGGGGAATGGAAGCGTAGGGACTCCTGATCGTTGTTCTCAGTTGCGTCTCTTGGGGAAGAGAGTGGAATAAGGACGGTAGTCGACTGGTGGGCTGATGGGCTGATGGTCGAATTGTTTATACCCTCATCTTGAATAATGTTTGAAGTTTCGGCGGGTGATCTCGCTCGGGGGATGTAAAGAAAAGGAAGAGACGACCGAGAGAGGGGGCAGAAGAAAGGTGTCAAAGGTGTCTCGCCGCAAAGGTTGGAGGAAGAAAAGGGAGAGAAATGGAGAGGAGAAGAAGAGGGAGAAAGACAGAGAAAAACCATCCCCAAAGGAAGCAGGAGAAGAAAATCTATTAGAGGAAACTAGAATAGTACCTGCTCCTCTTCCTCCTCTTCTGCTGCAGATGAAGTACGGAATACTTTACAGTACGATTGCCGGGCCTGATCAGATGAATCTCGTCTGATATTATAATTACCGCTTCAGTATTAATCGGTAATGTTATCAGAATTCTCCCATCTTTTCTCAGGTGGGTTATAGGTGCCAATTGTATATTGATGAGCAAATGGGGTTATCAATCGTTCTCAAGCCTCTGATCACTTTGGATAATATATTCTTGTCGCTGCGCGGGACAGATTGTTCTTCGAACATCACGGGACAGACAAAGAAATTGAGTTCACATTAATCGCCTTTTTGACTTCTTTCCCCTCGAATTGAGGAGAGGTGGGGGGGGAGAGTTCTGTGTACAGTTGTAATCTTATGCATTATCTAGGATTGCGACTTTGACCTTCACCTCTATTTGGTGGGCCCCTTTACAGGCCGCAAAAGGGATATTGTGGGTAGTTCTTTTGGCAAGCACAGAGACAGACAGACAGAGGGACAGTAGAGACACTACAATATATCGAAGCCGTACTTCCGATGACTTCTCTGTGCCCCGTGTGAACATCTGACCGGGGGACCTCGAGCTATCATTGCTGGATTGGGCAATAGGCGCTTCAGTCGATGAGAGCCTCGGCCTCGTCGGCAGCGCAAAACTGACATCGAATAGAACGAACAGAACTTTCCCCCCTCTCCTCCAGCAGGGAAAAGCTGGTACGCCTCCCTGGTTTCTCTGAACCAATAACGCGCCACCCGCGTGTTCGAGGCCTTCCAGCAGGTGGAAGCGGAAGCCGACTTGCGCGGGAGACAATGGAAGGGTAGTATTTCCAGCCTAGACCCTGGTGGGAGGCTAAGTCATTGTCCACATCTCTTGAGTGCTGAGTGGTGATCCAAGACTCCGATCAAGGAAGATAGGTAACTCTTCGTCGCAAAAAGTCCAGTGGCTCACTTCATCCCAAGCAATGCGACCAAGTCATTTCAAGGAGGCCGACTGGCTAAATGAGCTGGATTGACCGATGCTGGTCGTATGCATGCATTGGATCAAACATTTTTGGATTTTACCCCCTATGGGAGGAGAAGGAGCGAGGAACAATCAATTCAAAATGAGCTTAATCTGCTTGGATTGACCCGGGTTAATTCTGCCTAAATCCGCTCTTCTGTCCAGTGTCCACGACAGACAGTCATCTGTGTTTTGTTCGCCCATCTGACACCGTCACCAGAGCCTTCATACAGAGAAAGTGAGATACTATATCATTTTGCACTTCCTTATCAACCACTGCCGGGGGTCATCGGCAAAATGACAACCGTGTCTGCAATCCCGAGACAATTTGTGACCTACGACGATATTCAAAGTGTGGACGTAAAGGGAAGGCCAATCCATCCTTGTCAACCTCTTTCTATCGACCAGCCTACTGCTCCTGTACCTTTCTGTACCCATGTAGGCCAGTCGATCTTCCTGAAGTCGTGACAAGAAAAAGAAAATGCCTGAGACAAAAACAAATAAACAAAGAGGGATTGATGATGGTTGTGGTGGTGCTGCATCATGGATCATGGATCCCGTCGACCCGACCGCAAAAAGAAAACAACTCTCCCAGCAACTCGGGTCGTTCATGAGCTGGTAACTGGCTCAGTCTGTCAGAAGAACAATATTATAGTAACCATCATTAATCTGAGAACCAACGAAGCTCAGCTTCACCATGTTTGGCAATTCAGACGATGGAGGTGACGACAAGGGGGTTCAGTCAGCACGGAGAGAGCAAAGGAGAGAAAGAGAGATATTGGGGACGGAAACAAACACACGGACCAAGTGTTGCTGTCACGGGCCCACGCCGCGGTGAAAGGTGAAGGTCGAGACCTAGCTCCATCCGCCAATCCCAACGCTTCTTTCTCCCTTCCCCCTCCCTTCTTCCTCCTCTTCCTTCTCCTCCACTCTAACATCGCTTCACCCAGAGTGACCACACATTCTACTGAGTATCCGGACTAGACAACGGTTCACTCAGATGCATGCCATCTAAGCCACAGCTTTCTTCGGCAATACGGTAATATGGCAGTGCGGCAGTGCGGCATCTACCCTCTTTGGCACTCTTTTCTCACCTCTTTCAAGATACACCTACGCCTTGGATAAGCGCTGTTGGGATGTTTAATATTGCCTCCGCAGACCAAAAGTCCCGCCGGGGCTCGATCGCCCTTACCACCGCACGTCTTATCCTCCTTCCCCCTTATATGTGCAGCCGCATATAGTATATCTGTCAGTGCGCACTGTTGCATTTTGGGGCTGGCGCACATGCGCTCACTTAGGCAGTCCATTCCACCGACCAGATAACATGCTACGATGCCGGAACTTGGTAATTTGCGCTAGCTTCCTAGCTATAGGTTTATCAGAATGGCGAACTCTGGGGGGCATGGATGTGATACAACATCTCTCAGTGATGAGGCACGACAGATTCGGCTCGCCCAGCCTATAAGTGTCTAAAAGGCCTTGGCACATCAAAAGATTCCCCTGGTAAAGGTCGACCTGTCAGTTTCGTGCGCATGCAGCAGGATCTTTAGACACATCTTCACCATTTGCCTAGCTGGGCTGTGTACCAGATTTGGTATCAACGTAGACCGTGGGTATAACTCTTGGTCCAGACGACCCGTCCATTCAGATGTAAGTTACTGCAGCCGAATCAGCTCATCAGATAAATCTCTCGAGGCTCCAGCTCATGCAGCAAGAACTCTCCACACATGATTATAAGTACTGGGCTGGGACCTTAACAACTACCGGTACGTATGGGGAGCACGCTGATCATCCCAGCAGATGAATTGGGTAATCCCAAGACAACCAACCCGTATCAGGCGCAACCCTGGGTTGCATTCGACACATCACACTTAACTAACCACTTCATCCTTAGGCAGCAGCGGACACAACCTAGGTGAGTTCACCTTGGATACTCCGTACAGATGTGCGATACTGCTTCAGCGCGAATTCCATCGAAGCAGCCAGCCTCGCTTCCATCTCACCCTCTGCGCCTTTGTGATCGCCCGGAACCATCCTAACAATATGCAACCAGGATGTCAAACTTAGACTGCAGGCGAACATCAATGTCAGCTGCAAAGCATCTTACAGGTGGTAACACACATCACACTGCGGTCTTTGTCGCCCCGTAGCATTGAAAGCGAATCAGTGGCAAGTGCTGCGCTGCGGTCTAGCCAGCCAGTCCGCCCAGCCAGGTCAACCAGCTGCTTCCTGAATCATGGAGGTTCTGCTGCGGCCGCCGTGGCCTTCAGTGTCATGTCCGAAAGTCCGTATGGTATGGAGTCAGAAGACACGTATTGTGGTTCTCCTCCCAATTGATACCGCACAATTGACAGGCAGACGTGCGCCCCGTGTCCTGTGCCCTGTCTGTTCATCCCCAGCTGGGTATCGCTCTGCAGGGGGACAACGGAAAAGCTCCCCTCGTTTTATTCCAAACCGCCACTGCAACCTCTCGCATCGGATCGAGAAATCCCCGAGACGTCCCAGTGAAGTGGCAATCGCCTTGTTGTCGTCTTCCCCTTTCTAAAGTGCGAATCCCTGCTCAGACCTCCGCTAGTCCTTGGATTGGCCTTTCTCTTCTTTGCTTTTTCCTACTTTGGAGTAGCTTGTGATGCACTTTTGCGCGCGGAATTCGGAGTACTTTGGTGGAGAGAAAGCGGGGGAACGGGGTTAGTCTTAGTCTTCGCAACTATGTATAGCCACCGCTGTTCCTGTCCCGATAAACCACTGGTCCAGGAGGAGATTACAGTACTCAACCGTTGCGATTAACGCAGGTCAATGCCAATATGAATGGGAACCATCGATGCCTCGACCCGGCCCTAGCCTCGGTCTGCTAAGCTTCGGGTTTGTCGGGAAAGGAGCTTGAGTCCGATGCTAGGTAGGGTGAAGCGGCATGAGAAAGGGAGGCAGGCGTGGAGCTCCTGCGGCCTAGATGACTTTCTATCTCCGTCGTTTGGGGGCCGAGGGACTAATTGACAGACGCAGTCCCCAACCACCACCCCTTCCGCTGGTTAAGCTACAGACAACAGAGCCCCGGTCTGTTTCGGGTGCGAGATCGATTATGACTTAGTGCGAGGGTAGATGGTTGCACAAAATCCCAAACCAGAACAGCATAACTCAGTGAGTGTGGGCTTTTATGCACAGTACTTCGTACGACGCCCTTTGTCTGGACCTTTCTACCAACTTGACTGGCCCTCTCTCTGCCGGTACTCCCTCTCTTCCTTCTCCACAACAGAATGATAAGCATGCTCCGACCTCGGAGGTCAAGAGGGGGAAGTGATCGGTCGGGCACGCGCTCTCCACCTGGAAGGATGGAAGAGGAAGCGTAAAGTCACCGGCGATGTGTACCGATGCAACTGCAAGGACACACAGAGAGAGAGAGAGAAGAAAAAAGAGCACATGACGGTCACGCGTCGCGGCAGACCTTCCTCAATGGGGAGCCCGCCTTTCATGATGGAATTCAGGGAAGGCAATCTTCCCGAGGGTCTGTCCAGGAAGATTAGTCAGCCTCTTCTGGACAGCCCGGAGTTTTAGATTGAGTGTACGGAGTACAGGAACAGATTTTAATGTTAAATAATGTTAAATCAAAGCCTCCTCAATTACTTCGAGCCAATGATGGATCGATTCTGCCCATGTAGGGTCGAAGGCCAGAGAGGAGAAACAATAAATAGTAATCAAATTTGACTGGATGACGCGAGACCACGTTGAAATATTCGGGGTTGGGGGAGAAGAGGGAGAAGAAGGTCCCAGCCAGAAAAAGCAAAACAAAAAGCAAACAATCCTTCCGAGGTCCATGCGCCCAGCGAATGTTGTTGCTTTTGGGGATTGGCGGTGTTGATTGTGGTCGTGAAATGATTACGTGTGTGCAAAGTACGGAATACTGTACGGGTCGTGTCGCTTTGTTGTCTATCGTATACTCTGTACTGGACGCTGGTTGAGATAGAAGCGAGTTTCTTCCACATGATGCAGTACGATCAGATCGGCTTGACAGTGGGCGGGCGATGAAAGACTTGGGTGAGGGAGGGGATCTCTGTAGGGCCGTCCACAATAAATACACAGTCGCTGCAGTCTATCTGGCCTTTAATGGAATTTCATTTTCTTTGCTATCCACTGAGACTGCATTGCCCGGATTGGATTCAATGGACTGGCGGGAGGGGCTTTTAGAGTCTATCGGTTGCCAAAACTAGAAAATGAGGGGAGGGAAAAGGCCTCAGAAACTTCCCCCAAAGAGTGGGAAAATGAAGAGAGGATCGGCGGGTGAGCCAAGCTCTGCCATCCCCGCACCCTCAGTTCAGTTGCCCAGTGCACCTTTTCTCGGTCGTTCGATTAGTTACTGCTTCTGCTTCTGCTCTGGCTTTGGCCGCGATTTCATCTCAGGGAGTTCATGTCCGGACCATGGAAGGGGAACGACTGTGAACTCATAGGACCAGAATGACCGGTGAAGAAATCCAATTGCTCCAGGCCTGGACTGAAACGATCTCGACCGAGAGGAAGTGAGCAGAAAATGCCCCGTCAGCCAGTCAATCTTGGCTTATCTTATCCCGGGTTATGCGGGTCCACTGGGTTCCGGCTATCATGGACTGAAATCAGTCTCCAGCAATCAGATTGTTTCTGATCCTGCTCCGTATTGCCCTGCCTCTTCTTCCTTCAGTCTGAAAGGACGGAAGCGATCGTGTCGTCCATCATCTGTTCATCATGCATCACCTGCTTCTTATGCCGACTGTAATGGTAGGGTCGATCCACGGCACCGACGCGGGCGCGGCTCAGGCAGTGGAGGAACAAGTCTTTGGTTCGTATTGCGATGATTCATCATCCGCAGTTCAATGGGGCACTGCCAGTAAATAGATCAGACTGATGGTGATGATGGGGATGGTGATTGGGAATGAGTTCTTCTACTAAGGCACTTGTAGTTTGTCTCCAATATAATTACTATTGTCAGCCTGACTGATTGACGATTTCCCTGACCAACAACCACCGGAAGTGTACGGCTGTCCGTCGTCGTCAGTTGTCCGGCGCAGAACGAAGGGCGATAGGAACCAATCGCAGCCCCAGCCTGTCTTCCATCGGTTCCAGCATCAACCATCAACTCAAAACTTACGAGTACTTCTTACTTTGCGTTATTGTTTCCACCTTAAACCCGCAGCATCCATCGAGTTGCTATTCTCATCGCTGATTTCCTTCCCTCCCCCCCACCTCCCTCCCGCCCCCTCCCCCCCCCAATCTCTAGTCCTCAATTCCTCCTCGCCCGACTTCGGGCTTGATTCTAGTCTCTCCTGTTTCAATTCCATGGGTAACTAGTGATCCCAGCTCACTATTTTCCCTCACTTCTCCCCCTCTCTCAGCCTCTCCTTCACTCTGTACCAGTACCTGCTCGCTTGTGCAATATTCACCCACCCTCTTGTTCCTCCAACCCTCCCAACACCAGCTGTAGCCGCCGACGATCAAACCGAATCTGCACGGAGTGATATCACCTCGGTGGTGTCAGCGGTACCTGTTCGGACCCTGAAGCCTTGACGCCCCGGTGTTTATTCTCCTGTGATCACCATCATCATCATCATCACTTATTCATTGCCCCGTGGCTGATGATCGCCGGCTATCCACACCACCCCC